>NC_054701.1:66950675-67023175 GCF_016097555.1 Gigantopelta aegis | reverse complement strand
ACTAATAATAACATGTATAATTGTTGTAATGTTACAGGGTCTGGCTTCAAGATCTCACCAGTTGTGGGCAAGGCAGTCTGTGAGCTCATTATGAAGACGACACCATCTTATGATTTGAGTTACTTCAGGATCAACCGATTTGCACCCGCTTCCAGAATGTAGACAGCAAACGTACAGTTCCATATCATATCTCCGTATAATGGCATTAATTATTAGTAGATATCTTTGAAGAGTAGGAGAGAAACATGATAATATCCTTTGATGACATTGACGAGATGGCAGAACAATAACGTTCATATCTGTATGCTCGCGATGTTTGTGTCAATATAGTGATGTTATTCTGGAAGTTGGTTACGGCTCACAGAGAAGAGTGGATCGGAACGCCTCTATTCTTTTAATGCTTGGTTGCTTTGTTAAAATTTTAATTTTTATACGTGTTATTTTTGATAGAATGTGTTTTTGCGTGACCCACACACAGGAAATGGTTCTTAAAAGGTCCTAGCAAACGAGAATAGAGACACTTTACTAAAAAGAAATGACCAAAGATCATTCCTCAAATGTTTTTTGTTTACAATTAATTGCACCAAATCACAGTGTTAGGATATTCAGAATTCATGCTTGTAAAACGTTCAAAGTCCAGATTTTAGTCTGCAGTGTTGCATGCACTTTCTATTTTGTTTCTATATTAAGACCGGACTTTAAAATGATTAGAAGCACAGAGCTAGAACCTCAAAAGCTTGTCCTTTAAGTCGTTAATAAATCTACAACATGGGTTTCTGTCTAGTGAATACAGAGCCGGTTTATCCTAATAGCACATATAGCACATGCTACGGGTCCCACGCTTCAGCGGTGATATGTACATTTATTTTGCCCAGGTCATTTTTCCCCACTCCCCGAGGGGGTTGCAAAATATATATCCTGGGAAGGCGGCCCCGCTGTTATTTGTGCTGCAGGCCCCGCTGATCCTTAAAACAACCCTGAGTGGATATTACATCTGAACAATCTGGACCATAAAATTGTTATCGTATTTACAGTCGTATCTCTGCACAACGCAGAATCAAAAGGATATTTTTTTTCTGATTGTATCCAACACGTTGACTTCTCATGTATTGATGACACACCAGGTAAAGAGACTGATTTAGATATTATTTAAACAGTTCATTGAAGCATATTATATTCCAATCTCCGCCGTGTATTGCATAGAGATGGTGAGAGAAAATCCTAGAGGTTCACGGTGTGGAAATTCTGATATTTTAAAACCAAAATATTCCAGACATTTGATTGTGCAATCAGATATGCATTATTATATATATATATATATATATATATATATATATATATATATATATATATATATATATATATATATATATATATATATATATATATATATATATATTTAATGATCAGAAATTAAATATACTGGACGAGACAAAACTATTTGTCTTCACTTTGTGATATCGTTTACCCGCAGCTTTGGTATATTATATTTATTTATCCTGCAATCACTATATATAGTCACTGGTGGCAAGATATGATGACTAGATTAATTTCTATATTTCTATTCTATATTGTTTACTTTTACACTAGTTATCGTGCATGAACCTGTTTTGGATACAGGCACGCTGATAAAGTAACGTACACCAATAATGACCAGCAGATGAATGTTGTATTGTTAAATGTTACCTATTTTATTTCCAGTTGATCGTTTTGATTTTTTAAAAATGTTTCGAAAACATTATTTGTTTTAAAAATAAGAAATAAAGTGTTGTTATTTAAGAACTATTTTGTTTTGGTGTATAAATATTTTAGACGATGAAGCATTCAACACGTGTAACCTACTACTCTAAAAACAACCAAAAAACCCCCCAAAAACCAAACCGGACGTAGTTGTGAATTAAAATGGTTAATTTGATTAATTTTTTAAATTATATATAAATAAAATAACTAGCTATACTGTCTTTAGATATCAGCTTTATCCTGCTCAGTTCGAAAGGCAAATACTGCTCGGCGGAGCCTCGAGCCATTCGTCATTCTAACCGTCGCAAGATAAAGCCGATATTTTACGGCAGTAACAAGTTATTCTCTGTATATTAATTGCAAAAGCATTTTGTTCGAAAATTACATGGTTTACAATACTACCAAATACAATCTCAATTAATGAAGATAATGGACTAACCGTACACTTAACAGTTTATCCGTATTTATAGTGCTTTTAAACAACTGAGCCTAATAGACTGAATTTTTCTATTATTGTATTCATACCCATTCTGTCGCATAAAATGTATTTTGATACATTAATACAAAGACCAAAGCAATAAGAGCTATACTGGATTTACAAATAAATAAATAAATAAATAAATAAAACAAAACAAAACAAAAAACGCCAGAACACTCAAACCCAGGACTTCTAGATTATAGTAGTCTCACTCCCTTGGCTAATGATATTCAATGTTGGACTAGTAAATAACTACTATTATCATGCCCGACGGCTAGTGAAAACAAAACCTGTCAAGTGCTGCATTTAAGTCTATTTTGTAAATATGAATATCCTGGCCCTACTCCTACCTCCCCAATCTTAGTGTTTTAAGCTCTATCTCTTTAGGTGACATATCTGATTATTACTATTAGTAAAATTGTATTTACTTTAAAGTAAAGTAGGGCTAGAGGATTTTTAATAGTGACTAGTAAAAACATTTTAATTACGGATTCCATGGCTAGTGGATTTTATAAAAACATTCTAGAAGCCCTGCCAAACCACACCATACGTTAATCAAAAAGATGTAAGTAAATGATGTAAGCAATAAACAACAACACAAATCCATAATAGTATTTTACTGCCTAACACCTAAGGGCAGTGTCTTTTCATTTTAAGCATTGTAAAAAGTGTCCCTTGTACTCAAGTTGAGCTTCAACGGTTAGTTAACAGGCCATCCTTTTCAAGAAGCGGATCTAGCCGAGTATGTGGGAACGTGATTCCTACTTAAAAGTCCTTTGACGCTAATGACCCCCCCCCCCCCCCCTCAGTAGCGGGTTCGCAACCCGGTACCGGCTCCCACCCAGAGCGAGTTTTAACGAGTCAGTGGGTAGATGTAAGGCCGCTACACCCTCTTCTCTGTCACTAACCACTAACAATTAACAACAAACCCACTGTCTTGGGTAGACAGCCCAGATAGCTAACGTGTGCCCAGGACAGCGTGCTTGAACCTTAATTGGATATAAGCACGAAAATAAGTTGACATGAATGAATAATGAATGTTGGAAAAATGAAGTGGGTTTCCTCTGGAAACCATGTGCCAGAATTATCAATTTAATGTTTACCATGCAGAAGCCAGTAATTAATTAATTCATATGCTCTAGTGGTGCTGTTAAACAAAATAACTTTAATTTTAATTCCATTTCGTAAGTCGAACTTAAATGTAGTGGGTTTCTCAGAAGACCGTGTGTCAGAATTATCAATTTAATGCCATCCAGAAGCCGATAATTAATTAATCCGTGTGCTCTAGTGGTGTCGTTGAACAAAATAAACTTTGATTTTAACCACCAATTCCGTGAGTCGAACTTATTTTAATCTGAACGACAACTCGAATTAAGCATATTCCAAATCGAATATCTTCGAATTTAAGGGACATTTTGACTCAGTCATGGAAGCTCCCGCGAATCACTGTGTGCGGGTTGACACCCAGTAGCCGATGTATTTTTCGTGCTAGGGTGTCGTTAAAAATTCATTCATTCACTCACTGTGTGCGGTTTCTCTGTGGGAGGACTGCCACTCCCCAGGACAATGTTATGTATTTTACTTCCGTCTGCAGGACCATACATCCTACTTAGGTTCATAGCAATATTCAGTTGGTGGTTTACAAACTGTTGGTATACAAAGTGCTTATAAATACGAGAAAGAAAACCGCCATAGCTGGAAAAGATATTCGGAAAATGGCCGCATCCAGTATGTTACTAATATCTTTCCACGTGACATCATTAGCGGCTACGTTCTTAGAAGAATAGTTCATTTCCTGTTTGGAGCAGCTGTCCATTTTCAGACTTGAATGAAACTGCTGGTTAGGTCCGTTTGAAGTTTTATTATGTAAAGTATTATTGTTTAGTCTGAAAACACGTTCAAGTTGTCTTGAAAAAGTCACCAGCCATTTTGGAATGGGACGTACTTTCTCGTCTCTGTGATGAAAATTAGTCAACAGAATGGCCAACCATACAAAGACTGCTCCAATGGTTGTGTTGCTAACTAGGTACACGACCAGAGATGATATGTGCTTGGACGTTTTGGGTAGATTATCCATTATAAAGCTCATCATGACACCAAATGCCAGAAGAATGGTAACCGAGAAAGATATTTTGTCCCCAGAATCTAAAGGGATCGCGAACACAAACACGCTTAGCAGAGAAAGCACGAATGAAGGCAAGACGACGCTTATTACTATGAACATTGATCTCCTCTCCAAATGAATGGACACGATTATCACTGGACGATCCATATCGCCTGGTCTCTGCAACACCCTGTCTACAGATGTAGACGCAATTATCCACTCGCCGTTTTCCACATACAAATTGAGTCCAACTTGTTTTGAACCAGGATACAAGTCCAGGTACTTCGGGCTCTGGCCCCAGATGATTATCTCCACCTAGCACATCTGCTTGTCAAATGGGAAGTTCGACGTGTCCACCTCGCAGTGAGTGTTGAACGCAGACCCCGGAAACCATACCACCAGACCATCTGACGTGACGCTCAGGACGTTATTATTCGCCGCCAGATGTCGCAGTTCGTCTACGGTGTTCTTCACAGCAATGTTAGGCTTCCAGACTGTGTCTTCTGGTGGCCAAATGACGCCGACGTGCCCGTATTTACCCTTGTCCCAGGCCAGCAGCTCGTCTGATCACCAAACACTCATCCATGCAGTGAAGGACAACTTCTCCTGAACCTCGTTGAAACTGTTAATAGAAATGAGGTTGAAATTCAACGAGATGTTAACAATATGCGACTGGTTCTTGACTGGTCGAATGTTTGGATTGTTGGACCAGACTTTGTCTTCGTACAGTTTTTGAACATCTTCGGCGCTCTGGGTTCTAACATACTTGTACTTGCAGCAGGCAAATAATATAACAGCAATAAATAGACATGTACGATACATAATTATATATATAAAAAAACCCATATGAATGTGTCAGTCGTTAGTACCAAGTTAAAGAACTTCTCAACGGTACCAAAATACTAAGTAAAAAACAGAAATAAAAACAGTGTAATTATACAAAGACTGTTCCACTCAATGTATTAACATCATTCCATGAACAAAACCAATCATGTGTTATGTTCAAAGCATTAATTTGGAATCATTCAGAATATATTCTCAGAATGCCCGCTAAGTGGTTTTAATAACCGTTTCATTAGACTAAATAGGCAATTCTACAGGTCATAGCTTCGAGACATCAATGAATCGTTTTATTAATTATTATTATTATTAAATGGAATTCTGTGGAAATTTGGTTATGCTTGGAAGTAAAGGCACATTTATCACAACACTGATTAATCAAATTCATCAACAATAGATTCTCTTAAGGGCAATTGTAAGCGACGATATGTTCCGGTCATAAAACATTCCGGTTGCAGCGTAATTTTAATTTATTGCAGACGAATAGTGGCTCCCGATTAAAAATCAAAAGAGTAAAGTTTGTTTTATTTAACGACGCCACTAGAGCACATTGATTTTTTTTTTTATCTTATCATCGGCTATTGGACGTCATACATATGGCTCTCGATTATTTAATCAGTTCGAACACTATGGCGTTACGGTTAGTCTTAAACTTAGAATGAACATTCCGGAGTATCATATTAATGGAAACACTGTGCGGCCAGATATATGTCCAGGCGGATAGAGTATACTGTGACACAATAGTTATTATATATTTTTAAAATATATATCGGATGCCCCCTCCCCACCCACCCCCCAAAAAAGAGAAGAAAACAAAACAAAACAAAACAATAACCCTACTGAATATAGAATGATCTATTTTAACGTATGGCGAATGTAATATTTATATTTTACACCCGTTACTTATGGATATTTGCCACCTTCATTGAAACTTGTAGGCCCATAGATCAAATATTGTTAAAGTAGTAACGGATTCCAAATTGCAAGTAAAAAATGCGAGTCCAGACGGGAATGAAATGAGTGCAATGAACGTCGCATTGTTTGTACTTACAATTTTTAAAGGGACATTCCTGAGTTTGCTGCATTGTAAGATTTCTACGATTAAACTTAGATATTAAATATATTTTCTTGTTTAGAATATCAGTGTCTGTATATTCAATGTGTCTCTGTCATCTTAATATTTGTAAAAAGCCCAAACTGGAGTTTGTCTTCAAATAATTTTGTACGTACGAAAAAAACATATTTTAGCAAAATAAAATGAAATTTAACCTAGTAAAATATTAGAACAATCAGAAACACGTTTAATATACAGCCACTAATATTTTATGCAGAAAAATATATTTGATATGCAATTACAATCGTAAAAAAAGTCTCTGTTAGTCGATAACATTTTATAAATTGCAGCAAACTCAGGAATGTCCCTTTAAGCGGTATTAACTGTTCAAGGTCAAAATGGTCTTTAAAAACGAATTGGGAGACTGACCTTTGCATAGAATTTCCCAACAGAGAAATCTAAACCATTAAAACACATGTACTTTTGCATCATACGTAATATTGTTTTGACATTTTGCCAGTGAATATGCATACTAATGACAAAACCATGAACTCATATGGTGGAAACAAACGGTGAAAAGTTTTCAGACCAGCTAATTTTGCGGGGTGTGCCCGCGTTTTCTGAAAAGAAGTGGATCACTATCTTAAAGGCTTTAATAGAAAACGTGATTATGTTTTTGTAACATAACTAATCATTTATAAGATAAATGTTAGTTCCAAAGAAACGGAATACATCTAAGGTATATGGCAAAATAATTTTAAATAATTTTATAATAAGCCTACTAGTATAGAGATAAAACTTAACAGTTATGGCTGTCACACTCAAAACATATTATTAATGGATGTTCTTACCACATTAATTGATATAACAAGAAAAAACAAAAACATTTTTACACTCATAGATGAGTTTCCTGCATTTTAAACATTCCCAGTCTGGAGCTCCTCGCGGTAAGACGTGTTTGTTTCGCTCGTGCACACTGCACGTGCTTTCGCAGCTCGACTTGGGGATACTTCACTTTGTTGTTTTTATCAGCGAAGTGACGTTTTCTACTGGGATGTATGCGGCCATTGGAACTGATTGAACGCTGGAACGCTTCTCGTTTCGACACTATGTTGACTTGTTTTTTCGTGACTCGTATGACGGCCATTCTGCAGAACGCCACGGTTGTTCGCGTTTAGTCTCTACATGTCCGAGCCTGTCCTAACAGCACTGGAAAATTGACCGCCCCTCTCTAAGAAGAAATAGGAAGCGGGGTCGGCCCCTACTACTCTTTTCTAGACTTTACTTTGTTTTATTGTGATACCATCTCGTATCCTCCGGAGTCGGGCCCGTCCGCACCACTACACCAATCCATGACGACTGGACTATACCCTAGTCTGATTCTCTCTCTCTCGTTCAGACGGATCCGGCTTCTCAAGATCTGTATTTCAGCACAGCACTACACCTTCAACGTCTTTTGACTGTCAATCTAGGGGTTTTCTTGACGGGATGCAACCCATCTCGTCCCTACAAGCTGTGCACCCTAACGGCCTTAACGAGGCCACTCACGTGGACATATAGATCGGACTTTAAACTTTTAGACCTTCGTTCAAAATATTATGTCAAAATTACTTGTTTTTTTTTTAATATTATTAAATAGTCCGATCCTCTCTTCTTTCTCTTATTTATTTTTGGACTGTCCTTCTAAAATTGTCCAAATTATATAAATATTCGACCGAGCAGTCAATTCTTTTTATTTTTGGCTTGTAACTTTTTTTTTCTTTTTTTTTAAATTCTATTAACTTTTTTACTAATTGCTATTTTCAAAATTCTGCCCATTTTCAACAATACCCCTCCCCACTCCATCCCGAGTCAGGCCACCAATCTTATCTAATTTCTTTTTGACCACCCTATCTAACTTAGCGACCAAATTTAATGAGTAGAATTTTCTTTATTAATTATATTAATTAGAGATGCGCATCAAAATTTTAAAGGCCCACTATTTAATTTTTGGATGTAAATTTCAAAATTGTCCGCTTAATTTTTTTTTCCTTTCCCGGGACAAGCCCCTGGCTATCCAGAGACAGGCCTCGGGACGGACATGCTCGAAACTCTAGTGGTATATGAGCATGTAAAAATTATTCGCACTCGCACTCGCGCATTTCAATCAATGCCCAGTGGTAAAGCACTCGCTTAATGCGCGGTCAGTCTGGGATTGATCCCCGTCGGCGGGCCCATTAGGCTATTTCTCGCTCTAGCCAGTGCACCACGACTGGTATACCAAAGGCTGTGGTATGTGCTATCCTGTCTGTGGGATGGTGCATATAAAGATTCCTTGCTACTAATGGAAAAATGTAGCGAGTTTCCTCTCTAAGACTGTATGTTAAAATTACCAAATGTTTGACATCCAATATCCGATGATTAATAAATCAATGTGTTGTAGTGGTGTCGTTAAATATAACAAACGTTTTTTCTTTTTCTTACTTCAATCAATGAAAGTTATGAAAAATGCTACTACATGTGTCACGGGGATCCTATAATACCCGTAACTGAATAAAACACGATTATCCAAATATCTCTCCTAACTGTATATTTATTAGATCTCTCTGTATCGGGCAGTGTATACCCGAGTGGCTCGGCTCTAGGTATAATCAGAAATAAGATCTTATATAAAGTATATGTAATATAGCACGTTTAGTTCACTAGAAAACACAACAAAAACACAATACACTTTGGAATCTGTATTAATACTACGCTGACAAATGTACTGCCGCAGTAGTTAATTAACAACAACAAATAATAACAACCCAGAACTGATCACTTAATTAGTTAATCTCTAGGTGTCTAGTTTACACAATATTCTAATCACTTCACCGTGATACAACACACACACGTGTGATAATTGAGAAACGCTTCCAGGGGAACTTAATTAATAAAGGAATTACAACTCTATTCCTAACTGGTTAATTTTTAATTAACCCTTAACTACTCATTCAGTAACCTTGTAATACAGAATTAATACTGGTATCTATCACAATAAAGACAATAACCTACAGTTTACCTAGGTCATCTAGGATGACTGGTTAAGCTTTATATATATTAGAACAGTGAGCCTACAGTTTACTGCGTCAGATTACCGGCAGCACCGTCTAAATAATATTAGTATAATACAGTATTAAAATATTTAAAGTCACATCAATCACATCAAGGTTATACAACAGAGCAGAAATAATATTTACCAAGTCCAAACAGACGCGTTCCTGGAAGCCTTCCAATATGTTTCTCCCTGATATCTCCAAAACCCTAGCTATTTATTATAAAAATCCGAATATCGCCTGGGGGCACAACGCGGCACCTCACGTATCATGAGATATTGCCACAACTCCCAGAGACGTATTTTTCTCTTAGAAGACCAGACTCACTGTCGCCTAGTCGCCAAAATCACTGTCGTAAAAACCGCACTCGCGGGGGTATTACGTAACTACTGGCCACATGGCCCCCGCAGCTGGTCTGGGTGTGTATTGAAAACAGCACGACTACTGTCGCGCAGAGGTATTACGTAACAAAGTGCCCACCTGTGCTTAAGTGCATATTGAGACTGCACACGGCTCTCTAAAACAATTAATATCGCCGCAGGCGAAAAGAAATTAAGGGCATGTTCTGTCACAACATGTATATTATCCACTGCCCTGCTGCCAATCTTGTAACAATAGCACAGCTCTGTTGGGACATGGATACAGCAAGAAATAGTTTATTAACTAAAACCCCCATCAAACGATCTGTGACAAGTCACTGTACATAGCACATATTTTGTTTATTAACCGGCCTCGGTGGCGTCGTGGTAGGCCATCGGTCTACAGGCTGGTAGGTACTGGGTTCGGATCCCAGTCGAGGCATGGGATTTTTAATCCAGATACCGACTCCAAACCCTGAGTGAGTGCTCCGCAAGGCTCAATGGGTAGGTGTAAACCACTTGCACCGACCAGTGATCCATAACTGGTTCAACAAAGGCCATGGTTTGTGCTATCCTGCCTGTGGGAAGCGCAAATAAAAGATCCCTTGCTGCTAATCGGAAGAGTAGCCCATGTAGTGGCGACAGCGGGTTTCCTCTCAAAATCTGTGTGGTCCTTAACCATATGTCTGACGCCATATAACCGTAAATAAAATGTGTTGAGTGCGTCGTTAAATAAAGCATTTCTTTCTTTCTTTTTTATTTTGTTTAATGCATGTATTTAGTCGTTAGTTATTCTTATCATTAGCTTTACTACTGGTGGGTCATCAGACTGTGTTTATAGGTATAATAATATGTATACACCATATGTAAGCACGGAAATAAATAATTTTGTATTGCATTGCATTGCATTGCATTGTATTGCATTGCATTGTATTGTATTGTATTGCATTGCCTGATGTACGTTCGATCTAGGATCGATTCCCGTCGGTGGGCCCACTGGGCTATTTCTCGTTCCAACCAGTGCTCCACAACTGGTGTAACACAGGTCGTGGTATGTACTAGCCTGTCTGTGGGATGGTGCACATAAAAGAACCCTTGCTGCTAATCGAAAAGAGTAGCCCATGAAGTGGCGACAGCAGGTTTCCTCTCTCAATATCTGTGTTGTCCATAACCATATGTCCGATGCCATATAACCGTAAATAAAATGTGTTGAGTGCGTCGTTAAATAAAACATTTCCTTATATTCCTTCCTTCCCAAAGAGAGCAAGATCCATGGGGGGGGGGTGGGGGGTGGGGGTTCAGAGGCGTGCTCCCACGAACATTTTGAATTAAAGATGACCTGAGACGAGACGTTCTTTCGGAGCAATTTAATGTGGGTTTAAACAATATTTATTGCCTTTCAAAACCAGTAGCGGTCTGGGGATTGGCCAATAGGCGTTAGCCGATATTAAGGCCTCTCCCAACAGTTTACAATACCAGGCCTCGGTGGTGTCAAGGTTAATCGGACATAGTGCTGGTAGATACAAGGTTCGCAGCCCGGTACCGGCTCCCACCCAGAGCGAGTTTGAATGACTCCGTGGGTAGATGTAAGACCACTATACCATCTTCTCTCTCACCAACTATTAACCACTAACAACCATTAAGCACAGATAGCTGAGGTATGTGTCCAGGACAGGGTGCTTGAACCTTAATTGGATATATAAGCACGAAAATAAGATGAAATGAAATTTTACAATATGAATATTTTACAAGCACTAAAAATAAATCAATGATAATAACTTGTTCCAAATTGACTAACAAAGAGTGGAAATAGAAGGAAGAAAAGGTAAAGAGGATGAACAGGGTATTACATTTTACTATTGTACATATTTAGAATTAGATGTCAAAAGAGATAGAAAGAATGTTTAAAAAAAAGTGGAGCATTTGTGTGAAAATAAATGTTTAAACTTGTGAACCCCCCCCCCCACACACACACACACTTCATTACTTCAAAAAAAAAGAAAAAAAAAGAATGTGAATGGTTAATTTATCTAATAATGTTTGCTATTGCCGTTCAAAAACAGTAGCGTTAGCCTTAATTAAGGCCTCTCCCAACATTTTACAATATCAGAATATGAATATTTTATTAACAATAAAAATAAAACATAATGATTATAACTTGTTCCAAATTTACTAACAAAGAGGGCAAATAGAATGAAGAAAAGGTAAAGAGGAGGAAGAGGTTATCATTAACTTTAACTATTGTACATTATTTAGAATTAGAATGAGAATGAGAATGAGAGAGAGAGAGAGAGAGAGAGAGAGAGAGAGAGAGAGAGAGAGAGAGAGAGAGAGAGAGAGAGAGAGAGAGAGAGAGAGAGAGAGAGAGAGAGAGAATGTGAATGGTTAATTAATCTCAAAAGGTTTTCTATTTATAATGAAGTTTTGGACAGATTTGAATATACCATTATTTTGTAGGAGCCTGTAGTAAAATATTACAATTAAGACTATGGTTAATCTGACAAATGGGTATTCCGAATTACGTACGTTATATAGTGGACAAAAGCGTAAGATGTGTTCAGCATCTTCAATTTGGTGCCCGCAAGCAC
Organism: Gigantopelta aegis; assembly: GCF_016097555.1. NCBI lineage: Eukaryota > Metazoa > Mollusca > Gastropoda > Neomphalida > Peltospiridae > Gigantopelta > Gigantopelta aegis. The sequence goes on along the minus strand of NC_054701.1, from coordinate 67,010,938 downwards.
AGGATGGATTGTCACTTACCTATCGTGAGAATTTATGACAATTAAAGGAAACATGACACGAGACCATATTATAGCTCATTTTAAAAGAAAAATGATATAAAAATAATATACAAATAACTTTATAACAATAAAATACGTGTAGTTAACTTAAAATGAAGAAATTACGCTAATCAGTATCAAAGTACGATTTATGCATATTTCTTCGTGAGCGTTCGGAAAAAAAGGGAAGTGACGTCAGAGCCGCTGTACTCTTCCATTGTTGTTAACTGTTTATATATGGAGTAAAGGGCTTACGATCTTTTCAGTCCAACAGTTTAAACGATCAGGATTGTCTTTTTATGGTTTTCCAAAGGATTGTATCCGAAGAAAGACGTGTCTATTTTATCGCAAAAGAAAAGATTGGACACCAACACCGCATAGTACTTTGGTGTCAGCCTATTTACAGCCCGGAGCCCGAACGTTACCCGGAGACAAAAACAGTACTCGGTTGCGAATGCCGAGGTGTACATTGTACATATTTGGCACAAAGATACACCTCAGCATGATGTATTTATATATGTTAAAACAAAAATGTAGAATATTTTTTTTTTTTTTTTTTTTTTTTTTGGAAAAAAAAAGATTTTTCATGTTAGGGCTGTAGGCATAATCTGTATTCACCGTCCGAAGAAGGAAACGTCAATAAGTAATTAAATATGGCATATACAAACATGGAATTTGGCATGAGGATACATCTCAGTACGATGTATTTAAATATGTTTTTAAAAAACGTGTAGAAAACAATAATAATTTTAAATAATGTTTTTAATCTTCAAAGCAACATTATTTAAAATTTCTTTCTTTCTTTCTTTCTTTCCGTGGCCTGCACACATGATTCCTGATTGGCAGGTGTATATTGCTGGGTATCGACCAGGTAAGTGATTACCACGGTCTAGACATACTTACAAAATACGTGCCAGTTTTTTTAAGATCACAGGGTATTGTGGCGTAACCTGTCGCGACTATAGTACAATGTTAATGGACATTATCAGCCGCCCTGCTTCATTACTGTAGTGGAGTGGAACTGTTTTCTCGTGCCCCTATCCAAAAAGGTTCAGGCACGCCCACTACGGATTTAGCCTCCGACTTCGCCAGTGACTAACTCCGGAGCAGGGGGGGGGGTTTCATTACTGTAAATAATGCTGTAAAACCCTTGATTAAGTAGACTTTCCCATCTAAAATTACAAAACTGACCAATTACGTAGTACCAAAGAAAAGAAAATTATCACTTGGGTATCGTGAGTGGTCGTTTTTACTCTAACGCACCCTACCAATAGGCCTAATAATATGCTACTTTTTTTTATGTGAGAAAAATACTATAACCCCATTTCGTTCTATTGATGCAAATAGAAATATATTTAGTTTAAAAGTTGATTATACTCTCAAGTCATTTATGTTGTTTTACAAGTCACGTTAATGAAAGTGAAGCGCCTTGTCGTAAATTAGAGCGTTTGTTTACACTGTGCATACAGATTTCATTATGTACAGCCCGAACATAAAAAATGCGATATTTTCTAAAAAAAAAAAAAAAAAAAAAAATGTTTGTCCTACATTTATATTTTTTACATATTTAAATACATCATATCGAGGTGTATCTTTATGCTAAATATGAACAGTATACACCTCGGCATTAGCATCCGAGTTTTGGTTTTGTCTCCGGGTTACTTTCGGGCTCCGGGCTGTAAATTGGTCGACCGGTCTGGTCTGGCACCATCAGTGTCTCCACCCTCCGACTCGCTATCCGTTTTTTCTTCAGTATCACTGTTGTAAGTAAATGTGTGTCTTTCTTCATTTACTAACAGCTCATATTGATACGGCAAAACGTTTTGCGAACGAACACTCATTGTTTTGGTAAGCTGTGCAAGTCTTAGATTCTTTATGAGTGGTACGGACTAATGCTTTTAAGTGTAAGGCTTCCGATCAAGCGACGCGTCTCTGACATCACGGACCTCGTGATTGCCCTGCTCATTAAAGATCGGCAATTTCCGCTAAGAGCTCGTATCTGGGGTTCTTTTATGGAGATATTTTAAGTAATTAATTTTTTATAAAACAAATTTCCAGGTGATTCAATTTATAATTAATTGTACATGATTGGTGCCAAATATGGTTTACGTGACATGTTTCCTTTAAGTTACTATTACCAAAACGGAGTCGACTATGTAATATCTGCTGCATTCAATTTAATGTTATTTAGCCCATTGTTCATGATGAACTATAAAAGATAAAAAAAAAAGAAGAAGAAGAAGGGACCTCCCTCTGGATCCGCCAATGAATATAAACATTTCTAGTTCATGCCCTTTTTTTATTTTATATCCGATTAAAGTTGAAGTATGTGTTATTCCATCCAGTTATCGGAACTGACTGACCCAGACACGTTAGTGAGAGAGACGCTGCCTTTTCGTGGATGTAGTAGTGATTTGAATATATATTTTAAAGTCGTTACTGACAATTTTCTTTTTTTAACCAGTTTCTGGCAGGTTTTAGTATCCTACTACTTCTGTACATAGCCACTCGATCGTTTGTTTTAAACGTCAGTCTGTGTTGACATATCTGATTTCGATTAATTAAATCATAAGTTTGGGGTGAGTGTTTTTTTTGGCAATCCATCTTTTATAAAAACCCTCTAAAGTAGAGTGATCTCCCTTGGAAGGTACGTCTGTTAAAAACTTTTTGTATAAAAATAATTTAAAGCCTACAAGAACACTGAGAACATTCTGCAGTCAGTGCATACAACGATCGACAAATCTTTATATTGCAGTCTTTGACACAACGAAGAACATGGCAAACTCTGAACTGGAGAGCTGCCTTGATGACTGGAATGATTTGGAAAAAGAATTTGAGCAACTGGAGGTGAGACCTTGCAGCAGAAGGGAGAGTCCACTTTTAGACTCGGAGGGTGCAATTCTGCTTAATGCAACAAGAAATTAACATTCATGCTATTTTGTTGAATTACACACACTATTTATATATTAATTTGGCAATCTCGTGATTAATCTAGTATCAAATAACCAGGTTCAATTTTTTATATATTTTTTTAAATTCTGGAATACTGCACAAGGCACATTAGGCCGAAGTCCATGATTCTGAACTACATTTATATAGTTTCAGGGGTGGGGTTAGCCCAAGTAGGCCTACTCTACTCTACAGTCGGAGTGCTAGGGTGGGGGAACCTAATGTTGATGACAGTCACTTTTCAGACTCTTGTTTTGGCTTCATACACAAAAAATAAAACATATCCCACAGCAGGGTACAATATATTTCACGAGAACTGTTGTTCTGTTCGCGTGTCGGTTACGCAACTTTAAAATCACGTGAACGGCCAATTGGTTACGTGGTGAACAATTAATTTCTCAAATTAAAAGTACCATTAGAAGTCGAATTAAAAATCAGTTTATGATTTTTTTTTTAAACGTTTGAACCACCAGTGTACATAGAACGTAGTTCAAGTGTTTTGCAGTTAGGTAGATATAACTCATCCGGTACCAGAACTAAATTCACATCGGTTACCTAAGTAAAACTCACGTTAACCGACTTTAGATTACCTAACATTTTGAAATATTGTCCCCTGCCACAGTAATTTTTTGATATGATATATTTGACAAAAGGTACTTTTTATTTCTTCGATTTTTTAAAACTTGGTTATATTTTGTTCAGAATTATGACAAATAAAAAAAATAACGACCTGTAAACAGTGTTGTCTGCTTGTTATATAGAAATTTGACAGGGGTCAAGGTTAGACCAGTTTTTATTATAATTTGGTGAAGCATTGTAATAATATAGCTAATTTTGAATTTGAATTCATGACGTTGGTATTCCACTGACGTCAGTTTGTGTCTCCTTACAATAACCATAAACTGAATACAATTGTACATGACATTTCCGTTTTAAGAATGCTGGCAAAATTGCTATTCAATTTTGTTTGTTTGAACTTTGTTAATGCATCTGAATGAGTTTGAAGAAAATCTTGTGATTAAAAAACTGTACCTTTTACAAAATATATATTTCAAGTGAAATTACAGTAAGATATGCTATATTTATTATGGACAAAGCCAAAACAACTGAAAAGTGACTGTTGTTGACCGTAGACTGAAACCATATCGCCTAGCTATAACGACAAGATCTCCTAGGACAAGATATATGCAATTTTTCACCATATATGTATTTTGCATTTTTGTGGAATACTCTTCAAAGTTCAAGATGGGTGGAAGCCTCCTAAGTATGTGACATAATTAATCTGACATCATGAAGAATGCATACCACAGCACATGTCATGACATTATATTATGTCATATCGATCTACCCCTCATGAAGAGTATTCCATAGACAAGCAAAATGGCAGACAGCAGAAAACTGTATGTATTTTGCCCTATATGTTATCTCAACAAAGTCGATATAGGTGACATTGTTACAGTCTTGTATGTGGAATATGTGTTAATGTAATGTTTATAGCACAATTTGTGTCTGGACAAAATTTGGGGAAATCAAACTAATTAAAGGTAGGAGAGTAATTTATTGTAGTTGTTAACAATTTGGTTCGGCCTTAACACATTCAGTCTTTTGCATTCAGTAATATACACATTTGAAAATTTGTAACATCATCTGCTTGTGCATGATAAAAGTGAAAAGCCTTTATTATATTGATAGAATTTTTTGCAAAAATGAAGTTATAGCAAGCAAAGAAATCAGTATTGATCTTAACCCACTTACAAATATGGCACATTACTTAATACCTTTTTTATGATGTTGAAAGACTATAATTTGAAGAAAAAACCCCAACAATTTTTTAAATAAAAACTGTGGCAAAACAAGGCTACATAGAGGTGAAACGACCTGATTTACGGTGCGAGTCCACCCAGGACAAAACAATCAGGTAAATTGGAAATACGTGCGAAACAATTTCCATTATTGACCCTGTGTACTTTATATCTAATTAAATGCACAGTCATTTTATGATAGTCAGCATGATCTAGTGGGCATAAATGCAAATTTTAATAAAAACTGTGGCAAAACAACGCTACATAGAGGTGAAACGACCTGATTTATGGTGCGAGTCCACCCAGGACAAAACAATCAGGTAAATTGGAAATAAGTGCGAAACAATTTCCATTATTGACCCTGTGTACTTTATATCTTATTAAATGCACAGTCATTTGATGATAGTCAGCATGATCTAGTGGGCATAAATGCAAATTAAATCCAAGCCCTATTTGGGCGAAAAATTATTATGTAGATTTATGTCCAGTAACTTATATTTACAATTTATGTACATATAACACATTGTACTAATTTTGATAATTTAATTTTTCAACATTGGCAGGGCTTCTAGATTATGGTAGCCCCAGTCCCTTGGGTAGTAATATTCAGTGTTGGACTAGTAAATAACTACTATCACCATGCCCAATGACTAGTGAAAAACAGAGGGTCAAATGCTTCATATGTCTTTTTTGTAAATATGAATATCATGACCCACCCCCTTCCCCCATGATTTTTAAGCTCTATCTCCCTATTTAGGTGACACATCCAATTATTACTATTAGTAAAATTATATTTACTTAAAGTAGGGCTAGAGAATTTTTAATTGTGGCTTGTCAATTTTTTTAAATCACTGATGACATGGCTAGTGGATTGTCATACAAATTCTAGAAGCCGTGCATTGGTTTTGTAAATTTATGAAAAATTAATGTACATACATACCAATTAACACATCTTAAAAAATAACAGAATAATTGGAACTAAAATTACACCCTGTTTAGTTTTCTCATACATGTATTAATATTTTTGTTTATTTGGAGCAGGCTGAACATAAGAAATATCAGAAGAAGCTTGATGAAATGGTAGCATGCCAGAAGAAATGTCTGTCCAGCATTGCTCACCACCGCTACCGTATGAAGACAATCAACGAAACACTCAAGAAGTATTCAGTATTATATCACCCACTGGGTTATTTCTCGTTCTAGCCAGTGCACCACAACTGGTATACATGTATCAAAAGCTCTCCTGTCTGTGGGATGGTGTATATAAAAGATCCCTTGTTACTAATGGAAAAGTGTAGCAGGTTTCCTCTCTATGATTGTTTTAAAATGACCATATGTTTGACATCCAATAGCTGATGATTAATAAATCAATGTGCTCTAATGGTGTCGTTAAAATAAAAATAAAAATAAATAATATATCCATCCCCAATTGACCTAAGTCAAATGAACGATCTTGTAATGAATGTTTCTATGCAATTGATAATCTGTTAGTAGAAACAGTAGTTTTCAGAATAAATTGAAATAAGCAATCTGAGAGTACAATCTAAAAGCAATATATGTCCTCTACCAGGCTTAACAGATTTCTGTATCTCCTAAGTTTAAGGGCCATAACTCTGTCAAAAATAGGTAAATTGCCATAAAAGTCAAACTTGATATGTGATAGGATCTCCATGAGTACAAAATATTGGGACTCGTGTACTTGAGGGTCAAACTCGAACCGGACCTTAGTACCCGACACATACTAGAACTTACTAGATGATAATAAGACTGAGGTATAAAGTAAAATAGCATTATCCATCTTAATTCCAGTGCTGAACCTGAATACCAAATCATGTCATTATATTCCAGTTAAAAACCAGTTGATACATTCAGTTTTGTGATGGATGGAGGGTCACATTAAAAAGAGAAACTAGCACATGATTATATAGTTATTGCTGATTAGTTACTGCTGAAATAACTGCTCTAGATTGTCTCACTTGTACGGGTATGGGTCTTGGTACACTCAGCCAGTGCCCGAGTACTCGTGGAGACTCTAATTTTTACAAATACTACCACGGTAAAGTTATACCAAAAATTTCAGCTTGAGCATTATCTTGAGGCATTTGGGAAAAACATCTGGAAAACTTTATGTGGGACAGGACAGATATGAAACCTAGGGTTGAACCGATAGGGGATTAATAAAGTGCCACCTTTTATAATAAGCATCCAAAGACTAGATATCGTAGTATAATACATTGCCTAACGACCTGTAAAATGCTTAATACCTGTATGGACTTTGCTTTTATTGGCTGATAGAAACAGTGATTGTAATATAACTTGAAATAGAGAGGCACATTTTCTGAACACCATTCAAAGACCACATTGCCTTTAGAACGACCTTGTGAGATGCTTGATACCTGTATCAACAGAGCTTTCTTCGGCACTGACCAAATTTTCAAACTTTGAATTTTAAAAACAATTGGCAAATTTTATTTTGATGAAATATTTTAATGCAATAATTGATACTTTGTTAGAAAATAATTGGGTTTCTACAATTTTTGATGTTTATAAGAACATTTGGTAAAATTGTTATAATGTACTATATTTTATGTTATGGTATAGATCATTAAGCCATCATCTATATATATATATATATATATATATATATATATATATATATATATATATATATATATGTTGTTCTGGTTACAGTGGACATTATTGTGTTCAAGGTTAAACTTGTCACTATATTTTAATACAATAAACATGATTTTTTGAAATTCAAGACCTAAAGTTTATTTGGTTTCCTTTGCTACTATAGTACTAAAAGTTCCTCTTAAAAAAAAAATTCAATGTTTTTTTAAAATGCATTTCCAGGAATGAAAAGAAACTAACAGAGGAAGAGAAAACAGTGTTGTCTGATCTAAGGCGTAAAATAGATGACAGAAAATCTACATTTCGTGAGATGGAGGAAGTACTTCCGCACAAGAATGGGTACACATTACTACAAAGACTGATTTATGATTGATATGATTTTATGCTTCTTTTTTACATGTACAGCCAAACATAGCTGTAGTCATTTTGTGTCATTTTACTTGTTTTAAATTTACTGTCCAACCAACACAATCTCAACATCTCATTCAGTGACAATAGCTAGGGTAACACCTGTCTAATCCAGCACTCTGTTGGTCCCTTTTGGTTTACACAATATTTATTTACCAAATTGTATTGGTAATGGATTGGCCAACAGGCAGTGCCTATATTAAGACACACTCTATGCTGAACCCTCTCTGCATGTTTTTATTTCAATATTATTTATTGTTTTATTGTTGCATCTGAATATTTTATAATGTATGGAGAGGATAGACAGACATATCCAGTTTTAGAGTTCACTGCATTTTAATTTAATTTTATCTCTATGCCTTAATATGTGTACATTTTCAGATAATTTTATCTTTGTAAAAATGTATACTTCTTTGATTTAGAATTTTCATTGTAGTTAATTAATTTTTTTTAAATTTTGTTTTTCAGCTTATATTTGAGTATCATCCTTGGTCAAGTAAACATCTCACTGCTGAACAAGGCAGACAAGTAAGTGACTAAATTAAATGTTTTAAAGTCCACAGAATACTAACCAGTGCACTTTTATACACTTACTTTAATTGATGATATACATTTTAAGCAGCTGCAGGGTTTCTGCCAGAAGGTAAAACGGGTATGGCACCATACCCACATTTTTTTGCAGATTTTTTTTTTTTAAGTTAACCTTTTGACAAAATTAATTACTCTTATCATTACTGTATGATTTTCTTAACTCTAACCCTAATTTTAATCCATTTTCTTTCTGGGGAAAGACTGTGGTTGCACTCAATTCCATAGTGCCATAACAAAAAAACACTGAGCTATAGCATTTCTATACGGAACTTAGAAGATTTAAATTTTACACATGGTAAATTAGAAACTAAGTTATGTGGACTAGATTCATGAAATGGTTTTGTTTGGCCCTTTGACTCAACTTAACAAGAAAGATGTTTATCTCAGTGGTGGAGCTAGCTTACATCAGGGCTTCTAGATTATGGTAGCCCCACTCCCATGGCTAATGAATTTCAGTGTTGGGCTAGTAAATAGCTACTATTGCCATGCCCATCGGCTAGTAATTTTTTTTTTGTCAAGTGCTGCAGCTAAGTCTATTTTGTAAATGTGAATATCTTGCCCCCCATCACCACCCAATGTTAGTGTTTTTAAGCTCTATCTCTCTCTTTAGGTGACATATCCGATCATTATTATTAATTAGTAAAATTGTTTTTAACTTACATGTAAAGTACAGTAGGGCTACTGAATTTTTAATCGTTGCTAGTAAATTTTTAAAATCACTGATACCATGGCTAGTGGATTTTATAAAAATTCTAGATGCCCTGATGTATTTCTGCTTCTTGAATATATTACTGCTTTTGTGCCTGGTTTTTCTAATTGGTTTTGTATGTTCTACTTCATTTCAGATACAGCTACAAACAGGAGTACGAGAAGTTCAAACTGACTGTTAGCTATGTCGTCATGGTCCTATCCTTTTTTCTAACCTTTTTCGATGACTCTAGGTAATACTAATTTACACACAGTAGTTCATCGCCAACTTGTAGTCTACTATCTTTTTCCAGCAGGTTTATTTGTACACAGATCTTTTGAAGACTGTTAATTTTGAGACTTACTGGCCAAAACACCATGAATAAAATTGTTGAGTCAAGTGATTTTTTTAACAATTATTTTTGTATTTTATTTTACCCTTTGAAAAAAAAAGTGATTGCCAACCACTTACATGACAGTGTTTGAAGGACTAGTTTGTAATATGTTTGTTTAAATAATGCTTTTCCAATCTTGCTTGCTACTTATTTATGCCCTTTTTCAGGGGTGCAGAAATACCTCACTAGTTTGCCAGGCCATTAACACATGAAATTTACTATTCTGCTATAGTCTAAGCTTTTTACTAAAACACATTGTATATATATATATATCCTTTTCATTGAAGATATAATACAAGTTTCTGAATGCAGTTTACACTCTTGTTGATCGCTCACATTACTTACATAGTACATCTAGATTATATACAAAACATTAATCAGGTCAGGTCAGTGGGCTTGACGTGTACATTTCAGAGCACACTGTTGTAGCGCACGCCTGTCATGGGCACAGGTGTCGACTTATGCCGGCTCCTCCTTTTAGGACAGGAAAAGGTTAATAAAATGCTTTTCTTTTTCAATTAATCTGTATGGAAATTGGCTGAATTGACTGCTGAAGGTATAAGCCCTGTGAGGCTGTGTTACACATCACAATATGTGGATTGTAACAATACATGTGACAGAGTGTTGACGTCAATTGTTTTCAGTACTTGTTTTCTTTTTCTAGGTGGATTGATGCGATTCTTCACTTTCTGTTAGTGTGGTACTACTGTACACTGACCATCAGAGAGAGCATTCTTGTTGTCAATGGATCACGGTAAGTTCAGTTAATGATAGACTTACTTTTTATTTCTCAACTGATATTACCCACATGCAATTGTAAAATTGATTCTGATTTCCAATATAGTGTTGATGTAGATAACCTTTTGAAGAAGGAAAATTAATTTGTTAGCTTTTTTAACATTTTCTTTTTGTGTGTGTTACTGACATCGTGCATCAAATAATGTATACTGATGGAAAAGAAATAAGGGGACACAACTAGTAACAGCAATTATTGACTGCAACCCAAACCTACAATTCATAGTGTCATAAGTTGACTGTTACTGGCAATCATTTTGACTAACTTTCAGTCCCGCATTACAACTTTGGTGCCAGATGTGGGCACGTTAATAGAGTTTGCCTCATAAAACTTTGTCTGAAAGTGAAATACTAGTATTTATTACCCATGTGGAGCAGGACATAGCCCAGTGGTAAAGCGTACGCTTGATGCATGGTCAGTCTAGGATCGATCCCCATCGGTGGACCCATTGGGCTATTTCTCATTCGAGCCAGTGCTCCACAACTGGTGTAACAAAGGCTGTGGTATGTACTATCCTGTCTGTGGGGATGGTGCATATAAAAGATCCCTTGCTGCTAATCGAAAAGAGTGGTCCATGAAGTGGCGACAGCGGGTTTCCTCTCTCAATATCTGTGTGGTCCTTTACCATATGTCTGACGCCATATAACCGTAAATAAAATGTGTTGAGTGCAGCGTTAAATAAAACATTTCCTTCCTTTATTACCCATGTAGTTAAAAATATCTTGGTACATATCAAAGTGATAAGTCCCACTCTTGATGCCAAGTGAGATGTAAACCTTCGACGTCACATGATGATGTCATCGATTGGCGCACTACAACCTAACAGGAACATCAGCTAAACGAGTTGAGTGGTATAAATTGAGATCGATTATTAAATTAAGATCGATTAGGAGAAATAAAAAGAATATTAAACTCGCTACCATTTTGTATTATGTTTACGTCCCTCATGAAATAATTTCCAAAATTATTTCACTTGGGACATAAACATGGCACGAAATCAAACCTGATCTGCAATTCCATGTGTTTCTTTATTTCTTTCCATCAGTATATGTAGAATGTTTCTGTGGTCACTCTACAACAGTTCTGATGGTTTACTTACCACTGTTCATATTGTTTTTCAGAATTAAAGGCTGGTGGTTGACACATCACTTTATTTCCACAGTTTGTGCAGGAATTAGTTTAATATGGTGAATATTTTCTATTATTTATGCTGCATAGTATACAAACAACAATGACACACCAAAACATGGTTTATATAATTTCCAAGTGTCAGATGTCAGTGTCCGAAGCAATATAAAATGTGTTTAGTGAGTCGTTAAATAAAACATTTCCTTCCTTCCTTCCTTACTTCCGAAGCAATATAACTTAATTAAATATTTATGTTGTTGTTCTGCATTCCCAATAAATATTATATGTACATGTACAAACAGGGCTAGCTCTGGGTGAGCAAAAAAATTTGCCAAATTCTTTATTAAACTTAAAAATTGCAGAAATCAAGAGTTATATTCTAAAAAAAATATATCGGTTATTACATACAATTATTTTGCCAAATTAAAATAAAATTCGCCAATTGCTTTCAAAATTCGCAATTGGCGAATTTGGTGAGTGCCAGAGCTAGCCCTGACAAGTTACATGATTTAAAATTAATTTAATTGATAACATTTCTTACTGTTTGTTCGCATCAGTCTAAAACAAAATTGCAGAAGGAAACAAGCAGAAATTAACCCCAAAAATCATTTTAAAATATTACCCATCAAGTATTCAGTACAAATTTGTAACTTCTGTAGTTTTACTGTGTTTCACTTTGTAAACTGTCAAGGTTGTAATTCTGCTACACTTAATAATCATGTTTCTGCTTTATGTTTTGCAACTTTGAGAAAAGTCTTCCAACCTTATATTAGTAGCATTAATGCGACCAAAACTACAGTCAAGTTAAGATAGGTGAATTGTCCGAATCTGGGAGTCCGAGGCTCACAAAAATCATGTTGGACTCTTTTAGCTTGGCTAGCATACGAGCATGCATGGCTTATAAAAATTATTTGTACAAATTACATTGATTTTTCGAAATGACACGGTCAACATATATTTAAAAATCCTGGCAAACCACTGTCTTGAATAGCAATCTTTTTCGTGGTTTCATGCAAAACATTTAGTGTATCTTCTGTTCTACTGGAGTCGAATGGTAGGTCTCGCTGGGTTAATTGGTGGCCGGCTCTCAAGATTTGCAAACAGGGAGTCCTTATGGCACTTTCATTTTTGAAACCAGAATCGCACACTGTGGGTTAAAGGTTTGAAACTAGTGGACTTATAAGTTATAGCAAATGCAGAATTATCTTTTTGAAAAACTGAAAATGGGTCAAGTCTATTGCTATGGAGGGGAGAGCTAGCTTGGTGTTAGAGTGCATGCCTGAGGTGTGATGGGTCACAGGAAGGATTGACAACCCCTCAGTAGACCCAGTGGTATTTTTTCTCAATTGGTGCACCATTACAGGTATACCAAAAGCCATGGCACGTGCATTTCTGTTTGGAATGTAAAAGATAGTTTGTGGTTACTTGGTAGGAATAATTTATATGTTGACTGCTGGCTTCCTCTCTTATATATGTTGAAACAATTATACATTAGACAACAAATTGCTATGATTTGAAATGTGTTGTCAAACAAACATTTTTGCTTTTCTAAATCTGTGTTCTTTTTTTCTTTTTTTTCTTATGTCATGAATTTAATATTTCTCTATATTTAATGTTAAGTGAAGTGTACAAGAAAGAAACTGAGAGAGATGTAAAACAGAAATATCTTTTATTGTAAAGTTGTTCATTGTTATGAGAAAAACTGCTGAATAAGATGTACTAGTTAATGTCAAACTGTTTGCTTTCAATACAGAATTTTTAACATGTACATGTATGTGTATATTAATATTTACTTCAATAATAAGGTTCTAATTTTAATTTTTGTTTATTACAGGCCAAGTAGCTGGTCGTACCTGCTGTTCAGGAAACAGTACATAATGTTTATGCTGTATATCAGTAAGTGCTAGGCTTTATAAAAATTAAAATTGCATTTTGTTTCTAATAAAACCAAAACAAATCAGGGTTTTGTTAGCCTTCTCAACTACATAACCACAGTTAATAAGCTACATTTCAACCTGTTATCAAAAATAACTTCAACATTTTTGCAGAATGTCATTGAAAGCAGGGCTTTGTTTGCATCAAATTCGAGGCCATAAACGTGCCCAAAATAATCACACCCAAATTAAGTACAAACATCATTGTTACACGCTGACCTCGAAATATTTCACCCCAAAAACACTGAAATGTTAAGTTTAATTACATTAAAATAACTTAAAATGCATTTTTGAATATCGACAACTCTCCAGCAGCTGTTAAAAACAGTACTGAACTAAAACGACCTTCCTGTATTCATTAAAGACAAAAGTTCCTGTTGTGCCCAAATTAGTGAGATCTAAAGCCCTGGAAAGATTGTACATGAAGTGAGTATCAAGAGTTCTGAAAAAATAGGTCTAAGATAAGATTTTTATTCATCTGGACTAAAATTTCTACTCCCCCCCACCTCCATATTACAACCCCACAAAAAAACAATAATGAAACAACAAACAATGACTAGATTACATGTAGTTGGAAAATGTTGATGTTTAGTACCATGTTAAATTAATTTTGCATGATCCCTAAATCACGAGTTATTCCAAAACCTAGCCAGCATCATCAGGCTAAGTATGTAGCAGCTATCGTGTTATATGGCTGGTTACTGCCAAAGTATTGCCAACCATCAACATGATTTAACCTGCATGATTTCTTTGACAAAATTAATATTTTCAGAATTTTACATAAATTCCACTTGTATTTTTTCAGTCAACTACTTTGAACTTCCAAAATATTAATTATTATACTTTTGCAATCAAGAACCTCATAATAATTGTTATTAATTTACATAGAGATTTATGGAATCAACCACTATTCTGCCAAATGCCCATTGTACAAAGGTAGGGCCTTGATCACATATTGCAGTTTTATTGTTCAGATTACATCTGTATCGGTGTTTAATATCTTCATTTCCTCCAGGTATGCTGTACGTAATGCAGTACTACTACCAGTCTGGTTCACTGTACAGACTAAAAGCACTGGGTCAGAGACATGACATGGATATTACTGTTGGTATGTAAAACTGAAAGTTTTTGTTCTACAAATTCTGTTAATTGTATACAGTTTGTTAAAATTAAAGCAACAATTTTCTGCGATTACTGGTGTTGTCTATTTTTATACGATTATACACTTCACTGTGCTCGGTAGATACAGCTAATAATTATCCACATAGTTCAAGATATACATGAAAATATAACCAGTATGAAACACGTGTCATAGTGATTTCATGTGCACAGTGAATGAATTAATTTTGGAAATCGACGTCATAAGATAATGTGGCTTCCCCAATCTTAGCTCTGTGTAATCACTTACCAAATGACATTTTAGTGTCTCCTTCTTGTTAAATGTTTTGACATGGTCCTAGCTTATTATTAATAAAAATAATAATATGGATAATAAAGAAATTATTACACTTGCATGTGAATCAGTACGACACACAAGCTCGTATAATCTTTATTTATTTTTCTCAAACAGCTTCCTATTTTCAAAGATGATGAACACTCTTCATGTATACATTCATAGATTAGTGGCTATTAGCAGTTTTACAGAAATACATTGATGCTGCTTAGTCTTTAAATAATAATTTTTTGACCTGTGAAACAAAGAGTAAAACTATATTTTTCACACATAACAAGTTAACATAACTATCATAGTCAAGAAAAATATAGAAAATGGTATTTTCATTACATTACATTACATATTTTATAAAATACAGTGAAACCTCTCTGTAAACCAGAATTGCTTCAAAACCAAACATTTTTCATGGTCTGTTTTCAGATATTAGTACAGAACAGAACCTCTCTAAACTGGATATTTTTTACTTGTTTCCATGGTGGTTCATTTTAAAGGGGTTTTACTGTATAATGAACACTTGCTTAACAGCTTAGTGCATTTTTTTTGTCAGCTAGATTAGCAATTGGTGAGGGAAAAACATGGTTCCAGTAATGAATGTTGACAGTATTTGTTTTGTTGTTTTCAGAGGGATTCATGTCATGGATGTGGAAAGGCATGACATTTTTGCTTCCATTTCTCTTTATTGGCTACGTAAGTTTCTCAGCCTTTGTGTTTGCATTTAAATTCATTTATACTGGTGTTGATGCCACATTTACTAGTTATGTTTTTTCATCTAGTAAGTACCTATTCAGTGTTCTCACTGGGTGAAAGTTAAAGGAGGGCAACCGTGGACAAACAAACAAACCCAAAAAGCAACAAAAAAGAAAGGGAAAACTTGGTTACCATATATCGTTGTGTGTTGACCGACTTTGTAGAAAGACATACTCCTTATTTTTTCCCTCAGTATTTGGTACAAAAAAGTTGGTACGAAATACAAGCCGACTCATTGTTACTTGAACCGGAGATGTCGGTCTAACATTCACGGGCATTCATTTTGCTGAACTGATCAATGTTTTAATATTATTATTTTAATAAAGATTTTAAGATATGAAAAACAATAAAGATTTTTGTAAAGTTATCCCTTAATATGGGATTAAAATGTTTTTATTCATTTTATTTCCATGAATCGATCGCTTTGATATCACCAGCTGATAAAAAGTAGTTTCGTGGAACAGCGAGAACACTGCTATCAATGTACACACACAATCCCAAGGCATATAATCCAGCTTACTTAAAGCTTATTAGGCAGTATTTAATATATTCGGTTACTGTAAATGGATTAATATTAATTTTTTAATATACACCTTAGCACGTTTTTGTAAATTTTGTGAATGGTTATTATCTGCAATGAAAAAAATGTGCACATAAATTTTGTGACTTTAATTTGGGTAGGAACAACATGAATTTTAAGAGTACCATATACTTTATGAGCATACATTCACCCCCAACCCTGATTTACAATATTAATGGGTAACATTCACATTACAATATTTTGCATAAATTCTCCACACGATAAAAAAAGATAAGTTTTTCCAATTATTTTAAAGTGCATTCACTCCTAATATAAACTTTCATTTTTAATTAGTAGTTTCATGTAGAACCTCCCCCTGCAAAAAATCTTAGATCCATACCTTGTAATAGCTCAAAATTTGGAAACCATTACTAGCACTGATAACTGACTATAATGAAACAGAGAAATGATCAGATTGAAATATGCAGGTTGAACATGGACTCATGGTCAAAGCGATCTCAAATTAACAAAAAAATAGGCTTGAAAGGGCATTTTAAAAAATTTCAGATTATATCTATTGACTTTAAAATTAGTTACTGATGGTCTTTTCTAGTTTTTATATGGAAGTTGCATGTGTCTCCAGACATCTCAGCATCTCATAATATGAATTGCATGTAGGCCTATTTTACAAAACCGTATTTCCAGAACTTGGTTAAGATTTTTACAAGTGATTTTTGAGTAGCGCATGTTCTTCAGATTAATGTTTACCCTTGTTTTTGCAGTTCTTCCAGATGTACAATGCATATATTCTGTTTGTGCTTAGTTTGGACTCGAGGTGCCATGAATGGCAGGTGAGTAACATACAATCAGTGGTTTGGTATATTTACTAAAAATAATTACTGAAAAAAGTAAGGGTGTTTAATATCAAATGTAGTCTTTGTTTACAGTTTCTGTACATGCTTGGCTGAACATGAATTTCATGAAAAATATAGTTTAGCTCCATTTCTCACAAACTGTAAGACCTACATCAATGAATCTTGGTTTATAGTTACATGTACATCCATGAATGTTGAACTTAAAATCAAGTATGATTAAACCAGAGTTTTTCCTAGAATTAATGTACAACTGCATTAATTCTAAAAATGAATAGGAAGAGAGATTATACATAGTAACAGGGCTAAACATTTGCCCAAATCTCTGAATCTGATTTGCGCCAGGATTGGCGCAAGCATAAAACATCCGAATCTATTTGGATTCGCGTGAAATATTTCCGAAAATTTATTAAATTGAATAATCAGTGCATAAAATGTGCATGTTCGAAACATAGTGGTTTATCAAGATTAGTCTGACCTGGAGCCAAGCGGTGGTTGGCCTATTTCTATGAACCAAATTGCCAACGAAGAGAACCGAAAGGAATATGTTTGTTCAGTTCTTACATACATGTAATAACAATAGACCGTAATTAAGTGTTCCCAAATTTTGTAATATATTAAGCATTTCTATGTTAGTTCACTGATACAATGCTCCTAACCTTGAATCACCTGTTCTTTTTAACCAATACATCTTTTTGTCAATTGTGGAAATGTGCTTCAGTAATATCCATACAAACATTGAACCAATGCACAAAATACATCGGCAAAAGTATCCCATGCGTGGTCTACAAATAAGCAATCTTAGAAAAGTAATGTTCAGCCAGACCGAGCGGAAAAACGTTCGCCAGACTGGTTTGTGCGGTTAACGGTAAACCAAATGGCCACATTGGGAACCAATCAAATAGTTTGCAAACGTTAGCGAAACATTTGCTGGCTGAACTTGGGGCTTGTAAGACACCTAAAAAAACACTGACTGTAAAGAAAAAATGGAACCAACAACTAAAAAACCAGGTTTGTTTTTGTTTGTTTTGGTTTTTTTGCTCTCTCTCTTCTCTGAAAATGTTTAGAATCGGAGGATTCCCGTGGACTACTTCCATGGGAATCCACATGGATTCTTGTGAAAAAAGCAGAATTTTTAGCCCCGAGTAACACTGCCAGAAGATTGGACCATCAAGTGGAAGTGTAACGTTTTACAATTGGTTGTTTGAAATTTTAGTTTGGTTCATTATTTGGACAGGAACCGCTTTTAAGTTTTAGATTAGAATTAAGTATTCCTTTTTTACTGCAATATAATTATGTACTCTTTAATTGACACACTGCATTAAAAAAAAATCCTTGCTGTTACTTGGTAGGAGTAATTTATGTGATGTCACTAGTTTTCTTTTCTCACTTTCTTGACCAAATGTCTTAACTGACATACCTTTGTCTTCTAATAGCTGTTCATTTAAAATGTGGTGACTTTGCTTCACACTCAGCAGCTATGTTTTGTTTTGTTTCGAGGAATTGTTTCTTCCTTCATTAATTCCTTTGTGCTTTGGTTCTGTTATTGATTCATTCTTCTGTTCATTCATTAATTCATCCTTTGTTATCCCATACTGGTCCAACCAGAGGGGACTATAGGTTTCATCGCCATCCTGTCTGTCTGTCTGTCTGTCTGTTTCACATATAGTTTTCTGGATGTTTTTTTTTTGCCTTGAGATATTGTCTTATAGCATTATTGTGTACTGTTACAGATCAAGTTTGACTTTAATGGCAATTTATGTAGTTTTGAGAGAGTTATGGCCCTTGAACTTAGGAGATATGAAAATTTGTTTTCCCAGATGTATTTATCACAGTGCCTTGAGATATTGAACTGAAATTTTGTGTATAGTTTTATCATGTATTGTTACAGATCATGTTTGACTTTCATAGCGATTTACTCATGTTGTTTCACAGAGTTATGGCCCTTGAATTTAGAAGATACCAAAAAACAATTTGGGCCCAGTAGGGGACATGTATTGCTTTAGCAGTACACAATCCTTTGTTATATTGCAGGTATTTGCCCTGGCTTTTATTTACTTGGTCCTCTGCCTCGGGAACCTGACAACGACACTGATTGTAATCCGACAGAAAATCAACAAGGACGGACTGAGTTTGAAGTTCCTGTTGAACAAATATCGATTCAATTCCCAGCTGAAGCAGCTTTAACAGTGCTGTGAATAACCTATCACATGTTTTGCTGTGGTATATAGGCAAGTAAACTAACAGTCCCACGTAACAAACTGGGAATTTTCCAGCTGTTTACCTTTCCTTATGGAAAAAACAAGGATGCATCAGTAATAGAATTGTGAATAAAGAGACTTGTTCTGCTAATGCCAAATACTGTATGAATTGTATGTTATTATTCTAGAGTATGGAAATAACAAACACCTTTTTCAGTATTTCTTATGGGAAGAATGACTAGAGAATACATCTGTAATAGAATTGTGAATAAACAGAATCATTCTTCCAATACCAAATACTACATGACTTGTATTTGTTATTATTCTAGAGTATGGAAATAAGGAAAACCTTTCTATCATTTAATTCCTTAAAGAAAGAATGACTAGAGAATAAATACATCCGTAATAGAATTGTGAATAAACAGAATCATTCTTCCAATACCAAATACTACATGAATTGTATGTTATTATTCTAGAGTATGGAAATAACGAAAACCTTTCTGTCATTTAATTCCTTAAAGGAAGAATGACTAGAGAATACATCAGTAATAGAATTGTGAATAAACAGAATCATTCTGCTAATACCAAATACTACATGAATCTTATGCTATTATTCTAGAGTATGGAAATAAATCAAACCTTTCTATCATTTAATTCCATATGGAAAAAATGACTAAAAAATACATCTGATTCAGTAATAGAATTGTGAATAAACAGACTCATTCTGCCAATACCAAATACTACATGAATTGTATGTTATTATTGTAGAGTATGGAATTTACAAACATCTTCTTTTTTTTCATTTAATTTGTGGAACCTGAATTCGATGATCAAGACTTAAAAGTTATAACGTTATTTCAGTCTTGCTGGTCATTTATATTGTACAGTTGTAACGATTCTAGTTTCAGCATCTGTTACGTGATACTTTAATTGCACAGAGATATAAAGATGTTAAATAGAACTAAGCTGGTACTTTAGTTTGTTTATTATTATCATCATTTCTAAAGAATGTCTTGTGTTTCAGTGTCCGGATAATGATTTTTAATACAAAAATTATAAAACTGTTATTGCAAGATGGATTTTAAGAGCATTTCTGTAGGCTTGGAATGCTAGCCTAGAATTTCAAAAAATTTACTTCAGGCTTTGAAATTTGGCTTTGCGTAATAATTCCTGAAAATGTTCTTGTCCATGAAAAAACAAAACATACCAGCTCTCTAAAAATACTTGATTTAGATTTTAACCACTGTTGTATTCAAAAGATGATGCCCTCCCTGCCAAAATTCACTTCTGACAATCTGATTTAATAATATTACCTCAGTGGTCATTCATTGTGGGGAAAATATTTTTCATATTTTCTCTAAAAAATATTCTTCATTGGTGTAAAGTACAATACTATTGGACGATTTGACACTTAGAAAACAGTGACCTTATGTGCACTAAAGATGATGTCACCATGATTTAGCAAACACACAAAATGACATCATGTAGTTTAAAGAATTTGAGTTTATGGCACTATTTTCATTGTTAAATTTGTGTCTGTAAACTTTAGAATCTTCACTCAAGCGTGGATTGATTTCAAACTCTGCCAACATCGTAATGCCATTCAAGTTTTGAAAGGTTGTATAACATGATCTAATTTTGAGAGTTGGGTCTCTGTAAGCATGGGTCTTAAGATTTCAGCTCTTTATGATGATAATGTAGTGTCAGCTGACTCAGCACATTACTCCACAAGTCTGTCAAGCGTTGTCCTGAAATGAATCGGGTCACATGTTCAGTGATTTGATTGAAAACCCATTTTATTACATAAACAACAAAAGGATTGGGCACTAGTTTGCCAACTTATTAGACCCTCATGATCAGTGAAAGTGTTAATTTTGTAAGTTGTAAGTAACACAAAGAGTAAATTGTAAACTAAATGTTTTATAGAAGTCTTCCATCTTCCCCAGAAACATCCAGTTAACCAAGATTTTATATCCCTACTTTAAAAAGCAAGCTGTTCATTATGTTCATCCGTTAAACACATTAAACGGGTTATTTCAAAGTTTGGTTCTGTGCCTGAATTTAGTACACAAGAATTAATTTATTAACACAATGTTTGTTGCATTTCATTTTCTTTGAGCTAAGAATCATCTCATTGGGCTAAATGTTTTAAAACAAAATTTTCCACCTAGCTAATAATATATTTTTTTAACCTAATTAAACACTGAAAATGTGCTCAATTATCTCTTAGTTTTTACCCATTAAGATGTTATCCATTCACAGTGTGTGTTCTTGACAATGCAAGATGCTATTTAATTTTTGTGATCTACCATTGTTCTAATTATGCATTTATAAAATTACTTGATCATATAATATTGTTATGAATGTTGCTGTTTGGATAACCTCCCTTGCAGCATGATATAATAAGTAATTTTCTGACCTGTATATGGGACACATTTGTACTTGTAACAGCTTTTGTTATAATGGTAGTTTGTGCACATTGTCTCACGTTTGAACTGAGTGAAGCACCATTATGATAGCTTGTTATTTTATTTTGTTTTGACATTAAGATTTGGTTCTGGTGTTTGTATTTATAAAATTTATGCTCATAGAATCACAAATAATAAGTTTAAGACTGGAGTATCTTTAAATTATGTCAGAAGTATAAAATTTGTATAATTATTTAATCATAAATATTTGTTTAGAAATTAAAATAAAGCACAAATGTACAGTTGTTATAAAATGATACCAGATGATATAATTATTAATAGTGAATAGTTCAGTATTTTATGGATTTTGTATTTTGTTAAATGTATTTCACCCTCAAAATAATTTGAGCAATATTCCTTGCTGGAAATACTCCATTGTGCACATCCTTGTGTGCAATCAGGTGATCCTTTGTTTGCAGAAGATATAAAAAGGTTAGTACCTGTACTGGCATGCAGTATAAAGTGACAGTCCTACAGCCAAAAATGGACCTATACATTGTGGTCAATGTCAGCTGTCCTCTGTAGGCAAAACATCTGGCAGTGTGTCATTGTTGCATACCGTCATGACTATCATAACATCTTTTGAAACCAGTTTTGTGTAGAGATACGGTATTGAATATGCTGATTGCAGATTCATAATTATCATGTATGATACGGCTTCTGATATAAACACTTGAAATAATTGATATTGTTTTCAACTGGTGTATTACTGGTGAGTACATTAACACATACTACGGTCAGTTTTGTTGGTTAAAAAAGACCCTCCTGTTTAGGGTGAAGTACGTTTAACAGTATGCAAGTTGTATAGCAGGCAGAGGCCATAGGAACTGGTTGGGGTGGAGACCAAATACATACAGTATAAAATATTGTTAATGTATTTGTGCCCCCACTTTACATAACATTCTTATAGGCCTACATAGAATGCCTGCAACTACATAATCATTTTATATTGTTGGTTGCCATGCCATCAATGGTGTACTTAATGAGTCCCCTATTTGCTGTTAACTATATTACAATATATATGTACAGTGTATAAATTTGCCATTAAATATGTACATAATACAGTATTCACTTGCCATTAACTACATCTATGATGTAGTTTACCATTTTCTGAATACATATAGACATTAACTATGTCCAATTTACAAATAATTGCTTGTACAGTTTGCCATACTGTATAGTTAGACAACAACTGTGTACAGTGCACATTGTTTTGACTGCCATTAACTATACATTTATGGAAATTGATTAGTTGGGAATATTATTTTAATTACTTTTTGTTTTAATTAAATTGACATACCCTAGTTTTTAAACACTAACGCATATTTTTGACTGTTATAACCGTTTTTGATAACTTAAATCATAATTTACATAGATTTTATTGTTTAGATTATCAATTTCCGTACATTTGAAGTGTTTTTGGTCATCCTGGTGTTTTTAATATCACAAAATGCATTTCTCATATTTTTAAAAACGCACGTGCGTCTGAGAAGTAACAGTTATGGAGTCGAGTTTTAGTCTATTTTTAGAGGGTATTTCACCTTTTCAAAGTCACAAACTCATGTTTCACTCAGTTGTAACTATCCAAATGTGTTACAGGTTTGTAGATTAACTAAACTTAGTGTTAATTTTCACGGGTTAAAACTAGGGTATGTCCCTTTAATATTAAACAAGAATTATACAATTTTATGTGAAATGTTAGTGTGTATTTTCCTCAAGCTATCTAGTATCTAATTCATATCATTAGAGTGACATACCAAGTAGCCAATGCTCAATTTCGGGCATCGAAAAGTTATTATGTGATAATGTAATTAATTTTTTGAATATATTTTATGTATGTATATAGAAATAATATGAAATTGTGAGGGCTAAAAATGGTACATGTATGTACAGATGGATGCATGTTTATTGTTACAAATTAAAAATATTTTTTGTTTTAGCCTCATAGGGAAAAAAATTCATTGTGTGTGGACAACTTGAGCGGAATGAACTAAAAAACAACAATTCACCAATGAGAAGATTAAAACCGATGATTTTAAAATTGGGCCACAATCTGACCATTATAAAAAAAACTAGATCAACAAATAGATTATCATGTGTGATAAAATCGCAATGAACTATAACTGTTGATCTCTGCTTGCTTTAGAAGGAAGGATGAAATAAAAAAGTTAAGTTAAGAAACATATACAGTTAAGACCTTGTTACAACGACTGTCGTTACTGCGACATTTACACTATCTGACCACAAATTGTCAGGAACAAACGTACATCAGTGTTATTCTGTTCATTACACCGGAATTCACACCTTCCAACACTGACCGAGCAAATTAGGAACAAACGTGCATCTGATGTCAGAAAACACCTCTTTACAACGACATTACATAATCACTTTGGCAGTACACACACAGCCACTTATCATTGATCTCGTAGTGAGCCGACTGTGTCACATGCTGTCCGAGCTACCAATTAAAGGATTAACTGCGAACAATAAAATCTTCTGTTTTCGTGATATTTTGTAAAGGAAACAGGTACCAATCGTAGATGTCTTTAACCAAGCAATGATTAGACCAACGATGAATGCGCCTTGTTTAATATATTTAATAATGTTTTTTAAAAACGTATTTATTGTATGTACGTGTATTTGTTGTTTTTAATAATAATTGCAATGCATTAATTATTTAAGTGCTAGTCAGTCATCAGTTGATATTAATTAGTTTTTTTATTTATTTTGGTAATGGAGATAACTCATGACAATTCGATAAACCAGCAGTTTTGATATAACGACAAAGCGACCCAGGGACGAACATGGTTGTTGTAACGAGGTCTGACTATATATTTAAATAGCAATTATTACAGGACTTTGTATTTAAAAAAAAAGAAAGTTTGTTTTGTTTAACGACACCACTAGAGCACATTGATTTATTAATCATTGGCTATTGGATGTCAAACATATGGTCATTTTGACACAGTCATAGAGAGGAAACCCGCTACATTTTTCACTTAGAAGCAAGGGATTTCTTATATGTACCATCCCAAAGACAGAATAGCACATATCACAGCCTTTGATATACCAGTCGTGGTGCACTGGCTGGATGCAATCAATGCAAGACTGACCGCACATCAGGTGTGCGCTTTACCAGTGGGCTACGTCCTGCCCCAATTTTAAAAAAGATCATTTACTACTGATGTACATTTACCATTCATATGATATGCATAGAAATTGTTTTCTGTTGAAATAAAATGTATAAATGAAAAAAATTGAAAAAACACAACCTTGATGCTAATGAATAAGAGTACCATAATATGTTGCAGAAATTGCTTTTTCTTTCTATGTTTTAAATCAGATGTCTCAATTAAAATATTTATTATTGTGATGTAACATTTTTATTAGGATTTGATGTTTTAAAAGTGAGCAGTCTTCTTTGTGACCATGGTCCATGCTTATAAGAATTTAATGTTCAGACTTAAGTCATATTAATAGCAGTCTTCAGACTTCAATTTAATGTTCAGACTCAAGTCATATTACCAAATGTTTGACATCCAAAAGCCAATGATTAATAAATCATTTGCTCTAATGGTATCATTAAACAAAACAAACTTTATGTAATAATTACAAAATATTTGACATCCAAAAGCCGATGATTAATGAATTAATGTGCTCTAGTGGCATCATTAAACAAAACAAACTAACTTTTTAAACTTTATTAAAGCTTAGATTTTATAAGCATTGGGCCTGTTAACATTCAACAGTGTTGATATGAGGTTCGTAGGTTACTACGTTAATGTGATAAGATGTAGAATTATTAGATTGGTGCTAAAGGATCACTGATAGAGTGAGCTGCATGATACATAGGCCTATAATTATCAGGTTACTAATGTGATAACACTTAGAGGCATCGTAATAAATAGACAGTAGTTTTGTGTGTTGGCAGGAGGTTACCATGTGCTAAAAAAGTTGAGAACTGGACATGATTGCCTACAAAACCTAAACGTTGACACATTGTGTGTTCAAATATAAGGAGTGATTTTCTAATAATGGTCATATAAATTTGTCGTGACCTGTAAGTTACCAGGCCTGTATTTTCGAAGCTATCTTAGCTCTACGATATTGTAAAACCATCGTAGGCTATTACGTCACTATGGCATGTGCTGTAGTGATGTCATAGCCTACGATGGTTTTAGAATTTCGTAGCGCAAAGATAGCTTTGAAAATCCCTAGCCAGGCCTGTATTTTGTGGTAACATGTACGTGGGTTACAAGACACTGTGCTTAAGGTATTTCAATATCTGATGTAGAATTATTAGATATGTGTTATTGAGTCATGATAAATATAGTTGTCATGATACTGATTGGAACATGTTGTTATACATACATACATACATTAATGTACCTTGTAAGCTTAAAAAATTTTGTTTATCCTGCAACCACTGTTTCTATTGGCCAATTATGACCAATTAAAGCAAAGTCATAAACGTATATTAGCAGATTATGACTTTTGATATCATGCATGTGATGTCACATGCATAGATACAATCACAAAATTATGCATTTGACCTCTAGGTCATCGTACACTGTAGGTGAAGTAATTGTTTTTCTCAATAATGTTTGATGAATAGCAGGATAAAAATATTAACTAGTTAATGATGTAGGATATCGGCTTAATCCTGTTCAAATCAGTGCACCATGACTGGTATATCAAATGCCATGGTATGTGCTATCTTGTCTTTGGGATGGTGCATATAAAAGATCCCGAGCTACTAATGGAAAAATGTAGCGGATTTCCTTCGATGACTATATGTCAGAATGACCAAATGTCTGACATCCAATAGCCGACCAATAATTAATCAATGTGCTCCAGTGGTTTTGTTAAAGAAAACAAACTTTTAACTTTAACTTATCCTGTTCAGGTCCAATGGGAAATTCTGCTCGGCAAGTGTTGCAGAATTTCCCATTCTTACCGTCACAGGATAAAGCTGATATCCTACGTTATTAACTGGTTATCCTCTCTCAACATACATTTTATAACTACAAACAGCAGCTTGTAAATACAGCAGGGTTTAGATTGCCGGGCTTAAGCAACAGAGACACTGGTAACTCACTGTTAATTGTATCTGTTGATTGCTTGAACAAAATTATGTTTTCCAGTTGCAGTGAAAGCTTGTTTTTCTGGACGTAGTAATGTGGATTCGCTATCCGACATATCATGCCAATAGGGTAGATCTTGAAATGTGGGGTTCTGTGATTTTTGCGAGTGGAGCAAGCAATAACATTTTTGTTCATCTTTGACCATTCTATAATATACATGTATGTTGAATTAAGGGTTATTTCGTATTTGGGTGCAATCTGAGGGGTGTGGCGTAGCATGAGCGGGGCCACTGGGGCAGTTGCCCTGGGCCCAAAATTCTGGACAGGTGGAAGGGAATCTGGGAGTGCTAATGGTCCACTGGTTAGGGGGTGCAATACTTGCCTTGCCCCGGGCGCTGGCAACCCACGCTACGCCACTGGTAGGGTGCACACCGTAGATCTTAAAATGGAACAAATGTAACTGATTCTAATAATTTGATGTGATTCACTTGAGCCCTCCTCACTTTCCTGGCATTGTGATATGCTGTAACTAATGTCCATCACTGTAAAATATTCATGTTGAACCTTCCGTTTTTATATGATGGTACAAATCTCTTGTAAGAGCAGACTTGGATCCAGGGGGGTGGGGGGGTCGACCCCCCCCCCCCCCCCCCTGCTTGTGACCAACGATTTTTCGATTATGAGGTTTTGATGCGCGACTGGCATGGCGATGTACTGGCAGGGTAAGCAAGCAGGATTTTGATAACGGGAATATACTTCAAATCCATCTAAAGTTATCTTCAAATATGAAAATTTCCTATCGGGGGGGGGGGGGGGGGGGGGCTTCAAAGGCTCAAGACTGGACCTCCCCCTGCTAAAATTCCTGGATCCGCCCCTGAAGAGGAATGGAAAAAAGTAGGGCCAGTTGTACTGATGGCTGCTTATTAATGGTAAATTTGCTTTACATAAAAGATACTACAAAAAAATTCAGGTACATGTCTGTTTCAAAATGACTACAAAAAGCATGTTGAGTATATTTTTATACAAATTGTAAAATAAATAGTGTCAAACAAACACAAGTATTTTATTTGTTACATATACTCACTTGGTTTAAAATAAATTTAAATGTCTTAATCAGTCATGCATTTATTTTCATATATGAATTTTATAAAAAAACAAAAACAACCCAAAACATTAACTTATAAAAGACACTGAAATTTGTTTACAGCACTTGCATGATTGATTTTAGTAGTGCCAATGTCAGTGGATTGTTCTAATACCCTGTGCAAAATGTCACAATCATGACTTGTTAAACATCTAAACTGCTGAAATTATTATAATCATTCCTTTCTTTTTTTGCTTGTTTTGTTATTGTAGAAAAATCTAAATGTATAAATTGTGATAGCATCATATTAACAAGCTTTCACTGTATTAATTTAGTATTATGGATTGTTTTGAGATTGTATTTAATTTAACCTATTTTGGTAATGTTAATGGTAAACTCGCCAGTGATGATTGTAAACATATTACAGTGAAACTTCTCTAAACCGGACACCCTAGGAACCAAGTACAAAAATCCGGTTTTAAGAGGTATCCGATTTACAGAGGTTCTCTTCTGTGTGGATATTTAAAAAGGGGGCCGCGAAAAACGTCCGATTTTGAGGGAATAACGGTTTACAGAGGGTCCGGTTTTGACAGGTTTCACTGTATATGATATTTGTTAATGATGCATTGTGAATACACAATTTTATAGAGTTGTATTGGTTAAAGACAATTCGGGATTGTCCTAGAAAAAATCACATGGGGCATGGTATGAGAGGAAGAGCAACCCCTGCAATTAAGAAATTGGGGGAAAAAAATGAATATGCCAAGAAGAATTAAAAACACTGCAACAATTTTTAATGCACTGCTGATTGCTGTGGGCAATTGCAGGAGTTGAAGAAATGACACAAGTAGGCGACTATTTTTGTTTTATCACCTCCATAACTACTTTAAATTAAAACTGGCATTATTACTTGCATTAAAAATATTTCCCACAAAATACATGTACGGTAGCTCACACCTCAACCCGATCATACACCCCCACCCCCTTGTGATAATTTATAGAATAGCCCAAATCTTATTGGCATTTAAATGAAAGTTAATTTTATACTGTTTATTAATACAGATCATGTGTTCCAATTTTGATTTTCATAATTAAATCAGTGCTTTCCATATAATACTCAGAATGATATAATTTATCTTTGTGCTTTTGTCTCAAGTCCCAACTAACTGACCAGGGTGTGATTTAAATGTATATATGTTACGATGGAGCATTAATCATTTATATATTGTCTGTGTTCAAACAGCGTATTGGAATCTATACATCTTTGATAGGATGGGGACAAAAGGATGGCCAGGTGTATACAGAGGGGATGATGTTTCTGAAATAACATTTTGTTTATACCAGTTGGGGTGGGGATGTAGCCCAGTGGTGAAGTGCTCACCTGATGCACAGTCAATGTGAGATTTATCCCCGTTGGTGAGTCCATTGGGTTATTTTTCATTCCAGCCAGTGCACCACAACTGGTATGTCAAAGGCCGTGTATTGTGCTATCCTGTCTGGGGGATGAGACATATAAAACATCCTTTGTTACTAACAGAAAAATGTATCTGATTTCCTCTCTAAAAGAAGCTCTTTTTTTCGGGGGTCATATTTAAAGAAAAATGCCCAAAATATATACTGGCCCCACATTAATTTTGTTGTGTGTTCAATGATATCTTATAAAGTATGTTATAATTTCACAAATTATATACTTGAGAAAAATGCCAAAAATATATACTGGCCCTGCATTAATTTTGTTGTGTGTTCAATGATATCTTATAATGATATCTTATCAAGTATCTTATAATTTCACAAATTATATACTTGAGTAAATATGTCTTCATCGTAACCTCTTCCCATGACGGGCACATGTTACCAAACTGGTATGTAGGTTTTTGATTGCTCATTCCCATTCAGCTACGTTGGGCATTCAGATCACAAGTTGCTTAATTGTTTAGGGACCAATGCAATCATCGCTTTTATCACATATTTAGTTATAAACATTACAATTATTATATTTTGTTTCGACTCCTTTTTTTTTTTGATCTTTATATGAAATAAAATGTTGCATTTTGTTATATTTTGAGTTGTCTTGGCCTATACTGAGAAATGGCATTTGGTATATGATTGTATGACTTTTGTCAATAAATAAAATATAAGACACTTACATGTATGTTAATTCTTTAGAAACCAATTGCTTTAAAAAAGATTTTTTTTAAGCAGGTTATTTAATTATATATAATCAAGAGTTTACCCCTAAGGATGCCTGTTCTGTTGAAAACCTTTGGGTGTGGTAATGTTGGTAGTTGTATGCATCCATGATATACGGAGGGGCAGGACGTAGCCCAGTGGTAAAGCATTCGCTTGATGCACGGTCGGTCTGGGATTGATCCCTGTCAGTGAGCCCATTGGGCTATTTCTCGCTCCAGCCAGTGCACCACGACTGGTATGTCAAAGGCTGTGGTGTGTGTTATCCTGTCTGTGGGATGGTGCATATAAAAGATCCCTTGCTGCAAATCGAAAAAAAGTAGCCCATGAAGTGGCGACAGGGTTTCCTCTCTCAATATTTGTGTGGGTTTCCTTTCTCAATATATGCCTGACACCATATAACCATAAATAAAATGTGTTGAGTGTGTCGTTAAATAAAACATTTCCTTCCAAGATATACGGTACTGATTTTCCAAGTAATTATAAACAGTTAACTGATGAAACTAACTTAATGAAACAAACAAAACAAAACCACAGGTCTAAATAACTTTTACTTCTCAATCAAACTATCACTTCCGCCTGGGTCAAAGTTTGAGGTGCACCCAAGTTTTGATAGAGCAGTTAATTAAGGTCCTGTCACTGGTGATAAATGTGAGTGTGTTGTAAAAAAACCCAATTAGTTTCATTTGGGCAAAAATGTATGTAATTTAATTTCATCTAGTACTACGGTGTCAAGTAGCCTTTGTGCTTGAAACATGTATGGGGTACCTATAAAAAAAATAGTACTGAAATCTTGTGTGGAACTAGGGTAGTCATAGACGCTACCCGTTATGTCTGAACTTAACAGCTTTACCCCCAATTTTTTTTATTTACTTTAAGGGTGAGGGGTGATAGTATTTGTATCCGTGGTGTATATGTCGATTGATATGCTGCAGGTAGGAGTTTTAGCCACATGTTACTATTGTCTTTTTCTTTTCGTTCCTTCTTGTAATGATATCACAGAGAGATGTTTGCTGCCAGGATGAATCTCACAGCGACACGAAGGGATTCCTGGTATCCATAAAGTTTTTCTTCGGTGTTTTTCGGTGTTGGCTAGTGAGCATCTCCGAGTTGGCTGTGTTGTTGGCAGTATTGTAGGATGTGTGCAACAGTTTCTGTGGCTTGTTCACAGGTACAGATTGGAGAGGGGACAAGTTTAATCCTGGCAAGGTGGGACCACAGTCTGCAGTGTCCTGTGCGCAGTCTGAAGGTTGTAACTTGTTCCCCTCGACTGACGTTGTTGATGGGGTCTGTTGCATTGAAGTTTGGATGCTCGCTTTGCCATTTTTCTTTAGGGAGTGTTTGAATTTCTTTGTATGATGATGGTCTTGGGTCTTGTTGTCCATTGGAACCATCCTTGGCCAGTTGGTCTGCCTTTTCATTGAAGAGATCCACTGCACGATGAGCTTGTTGACTTTTTCTGCAAGTTGATTTAGTGATGTTTACTATTGACATCTATGGGATTTGATTTGGTGGTATGCACCCAATATTAATACGGTAACTATAGAACGGCATACCGGTATACCATTTAATTTTAAGTATGTCACCAAATGCACATGTATTGCTAATTTGGTTCCTGAAGCATACCTTTGAAAAGGATTTCATTGCAGGACAATTAACACAGGACTTCTGGAATTGTTATAAAAGTCCACTAGCCATGGGATCCTTGATCTAGAAAAATTACAAGCCATGATTAAAAATTCACTAGCTCTGCGTTAAGTTAATACAATTTTAATGATAGGAATAATTTGATATGCTACCTAAAGAAGGAGATATATAGCTTAAAACCCTTCGATTTGAGAGGCGGAAGGAGTAAGATATTCATATTTACAAAATATAATTAAATGCAACTTTTGACTTTTTTTACTATCGGGCATGGTGATAGTAGTTATTTACTAGCCCAACATTGAATATCACTAGTAGGGCTACCATAATCTAGAAGCCCTGGATTAACAGTTACCTTTTTCTAGAAGCCCTGAGTTAACAGTTACCCTTTTCAGTTAGCAGCTAAGCTCTTTAATATCCACGTTGTTGGACAAGATAGTACATACCACAACCTTTGAAATGTTTTCTTTGATTTATTTTAAGGATACGATACTGTGGTATAATGTGGGTTTGTGGGTTTAATTTTTGTAAGTTCAATAGAGAGAAACGTATGCAACATAGAACATTGAAAAACTGTTTATATGTCTATTGTGGTAAATTGTCACCTTTATACATTGTTGACTTTTAAAATGCAGGCGCGTGTACAGGAATTTTAGTGGGCTGGAAGTGTTTAGTTCTTAGACATCTGGAATGTGGTAAAATGTGTGTGTTGTTAACTAGTTGCTGAATAATTGCCGGTTATGTAAATAGTTTAATAAGAAGTGATTGCAGAGTTCATTTAGTTCTACAGAAGAAACACGCAGTTAAGACAATATTAACTGAACAGAGACAGAGAAACTAGTTAAACAGGAAAGTTGTTTTCCCTTATTTTAGTCTGAATAGTTACTATGTGTATTAGAGGAAAAAAATAATATAATTAAATTAATTTGCCAGGGGCAGGACGTAGCCCAGTGGTAAAGTACTGGCCTGGTGTACGGTCAGTCTAGGATCGATCCCTGTTAGTGTAATCATTGGACTATTTCTCGTTCCAGCCAGTGCTTCACAACTGGTGTTACAGACCATGATATGTAGGCCTACTATCCTGTCCGTGGGATGATGCATATATTAAAGATCCCTTGGTGCTAATAAAAAAATAGTTGCCCATAGTTTCCTCTCTAAAATATATTTGTGGTCATTAATCACATGTCTGACACCACATATCTGTAGTTGTGTTGAGTGTGTCATTAAATATAAAATTCCTTTCTTTCTTTCTTTTTTTAAACATGGCTCCCATATGCAACAACCTTAGTTAAAAATTATGATCTAGCTATGTCTATATTTTGTAGACAATTTGAATATTATATAAAAAATAAATTTAAGTTGCAATTTAAAATGAAAATGCCTGGGAATTGTTTATTTTAAAACGGATGCCGGCCCAAAGATGATAAATGTTTTATGACCATACGCAATAAAATATTTTAATTTACTTAGCATAGAGGGAAATTAGTTTATATTATTTTAAAGACATCATCACAGGATTGTATCTTTTCTAGTCATTGTATATTTTATAGATATTATATAATATTTGACATATAGTTGAACATGAATTAGTAGATACAGGTCAAGTATTTTTCTTTAAATCGGAGTCTGTTCATGGTAGTTCATATTATAACTAATTGGTTAGAAGAAGCGACCCCCTTTATATAAATGGCATAAAATAAATATGCATACTAATAATAAATATTGTTCATTGTAGTAGTTAAAATGTATGCACATTCATATTTTCTGGGCTAAAATATCTAGATATTACTACATTAACTGGAATAATTATAACATTTCAGATGTTCCAATGATGAGGGATCTCTGGTCATTATAACAAAGTGGTTACTGCTATAGTGTGTTTAAATAAAATGTGTGTGTGTGTGTGTACATGTATATCATTCTACGAGCGCATTAGACAAACATTATACTTAATCACGCACCAGATCAGTGCTGATGACGAATGCATTAAACTATTTAGATATGTTTTACACCTGGTCTTATTGTACTTAATGGCATTCACTGGTACATTAAAGATTGTGATATGTACTTTCCTGTCAATGGGGAAATGCATATAAATGATACCTTGTCGCTGTTTTGTTGGAGCAGCCACTATGCCTGTCGGTAACAATTTTCCTTTTGCATTTTACAGACCAGTGTCGAAATACCTCACAGAGAGGACATATGATAACTATGGTTTAAACAACTTCCAGATCAGGTTGCCGGGGTCTGGATTGAAAATTAACGTTGCGGAAAGACACTGGCTTAAGATGTGATAATAATCCGAGTTGGCTGTGTTGTTGGCAGTATTGTAGGATGTGTGCAACAGTTTCTGTGGCTTGTTCACAGGTACAGATTGGAGAGGGGACAAGTTTAATCCTGGCAAGGTGGGACCACAGTCTGCAGTGTCCTGTGCGCAGTCTGAAGGTTGTAACTTGTTCCCCTCGACTGACGTTGTTGATGGGGTCTGTTGCATTGAAGTTTGGATGCTCGCTTTGCCATTTTTCTTTAGGGAGTGTTTGAATTTCTTTGTATGATGATGGTCTTGGGTCTTGTTGTCCATTGGAACCATCCTTGGCCAGTTGGTCTGCCTTTTCATTGAAGAGATCCACTGCACGATGAGCTTGTTGACTTTTTCTGCAAGTTGATTTAGTGATGTTTACTATTGACATCTATGGGATTTGATTTGGTGGTATGCACCCAATATTAATACGGTAACTATAGAACGGCATACCGGTATACCATTTAATTTTAAGTATGTCACCAAATGCACATGTATTGCTAATTTGGTTCCTGAAGCATACCTTTGAAAAGGATTTCATTGCAGGACAATTAACACAGGACTTCTGGAATTGTTATAAAAGTCCACTAGCCATGGGATCCTTGATCTAGAAAAATTACAAGCCATGATTAAAAATTCACTAGCTCTGCGTTAAGTTAATACAATTTTAATGATAGGAATAATTTGATATGCTACCTAAAGAAGGAGATATATAGCTTAAAACCCTTCGATTTGAGAGGCGGAAGGAGTAAGATATTCATATTTACAAAATATAATTAAATGCAACTTTTGACTTTTTTTACTATCGGGCATGGTGATAGTAGTTATTTACTAGCCCAACATTGAATATCACTAGCCATGGGAGTAGGGCTACCATAATCTAGAAGCCCTGGATTAACAGTTACCTTTTTCTAGAAGCCCTGAGTTAACAGTTACCCTTTTCAGTTAGCAGCTAAGCTCTTTAATATCCACGTTGTTGGACAAGATAGTACATACCACAACCTTTGAAATGTTTTCTTTGATTTATTTTAAGGATACGATACTGTGGTATAATGTGGGTTTGTGGGTTTATTTTTGTAAGTTCAATAGAGAGAAAACGTATGCAACATAGAACATTGAAAAACTGTTTATATGTCTATTGTGGTAAATTGTCACCTTTATACATTGTTGACTTTTAAAATGCAGGCGCGTGTACAGGAATTTTAGTGGGCTGGAAGTGTTTAGTTCTTAGACATCTGGAATGTGGTAAAATGTGTGTGTTGTTAACTAGTTGCTGAATAATTGCCGGTTATGTAAATAGTTTAATAAGAAGTGATTGCAGAGTTCATTTAGTTCTACAGAAGAAACACGCAGTTAAGACAATATTAACTGAACAGAGACAG
This sequence comes from Gigantopelta aegis, assembly GCF_016097555.1. Classification (NCBI taxonomy): domain Eukaryota; kingdom Metazoa; phylum Mollusca; class Gastropoda; order Neomphalida; family Peltospiridae; genus Gigantopelta; species Gigantopelta aegis. Next base: position 66,975,634 of record NC_054701.1, on the reverse strand, counting down.
AGAAACTAGTTAAACAGGAAAGTTGTTTTTCCCTTATTTTAGTCTGAATAGTTACTATGTGTATTAGAGGAAAAAAATAATATAATTAAATTAATTTGCCAGGGGCAGGACGTAGCCCAGTGGTAAAGTACTGGCCTGGTGTACGGTTCAGTCTAGGATCGATCCCTGTTAGTGTAATCATTGGACTATTTCTCGTTCCAGCCAGTGCTTCACAACTGGTGTTACAGACCATGATATGTAGGCCTACTATCCTGTCCGTGGGATGATGCATATATTAAAGATCCCTTGGTGCTAATAAAAAAAATAGTTGCCCATAGTTTCCTCTCTAAAATATATTTGTGGTCATTAATCACATGTCTGACACCACATATCTGTAGTTGTGTTGAGTGTGTCATTAAATATAAAATTCCTTTCTTTCTTTCTTTTTTTAAACATGGCTCCCATATGCAACAACCTTAGTTAAAAATTATGATCTAGCTATGTCTATATTTTGTAGACAATTTGAATATTATATAAAAAATAAATTTAAGTTGCAATTTAAAATGAAAATGCCTGGGAATTGTTTATTTTAAAACGGATGCCGGCCCAAAGATGATAAATGTTTTATGACCATACGCAATAAAATATTTTAATTTACTTAGCATAGAGGGAAATTAGTTTATATTATTTTAAAGACATCATCACAGGATTGTATCTTTTCTAGTCATTGTATATTTTATAGATATTATATAATATTTGACATATAGTTGAACATGAATTAGTAGATACAGGTCAAGTATTTTTCTTTAAATCGGAGTCTGTTCATGGTAGTTCATATTATAACTAATTGGTTAGAAGAAGCGACCCCCTTTATATAAATGGCATAAAATAAATATGCATACTAATAATAAATATTGTTCATTGTAGTAGTTAAAATGTATGCACATTCATATTTTCTGGGCTAAAATATCTAGATATTACTACATTAACTGGAATAATTATAACATTTCAGATGTTCCAATGATGAGGGATCTCTGGTCATTATAACAAAGTGGTTACTGCTATAGTGTGTTTAAATAAAATGTGTGTGTGTGTGTGTACATGTATATCATTCTACGAGCGCATTAGACAAACATTATACTTAATCACGCACCAGATCAGTGCTGATGACGAATGCATTAAACTATTTAGATATGTTTTACACCTGGTCTTATTGTACTTAATGGCATTCACTGGTACATTAAAGATTGTGATATGTACTTTCCTGTCAATGGGGAAATGCATATAAATGATACCTTGTCGCTGTTTTGTTGGAGCAGCCACTATGCCTGTCGGTAACAATTTTCCTTTTGCATTTTACAGACCAGTGTCGAAATACCTCACAGAGAGGACATATGATAACTATGGTTTAAACAACTTCCAGATCAGGTTGCCGGGGTCTGGATTGAAAATTAACGTTGCGGAAAGACACTGGCTTAAGATGTGATAATAATCCAGCTCAGATTTCAAGATATCACTTGCCGGATTCGTTTCGAGTTGTCATAGACAGCTTTGTTTTGTAGATCCACATAGTCACGATCACGGGACACACACACCTTCCCGCCTGCATTATATTGAATTCTTAGGGGAACAAAAATAACAGTTAAAACTTGATACACAACTATCCACAAGCACCAAACGCCTAGAGTTTGAGGATTTAAAAAAACATGGAACATGGAATAAGTGATTTTAACAATTCACTAGTCATATATATATATATATATATATATATATATATATATATATATATATATATACACATATACACATACACACACACACACACATACATATTAGGATAGCCAGGATTGTTTATTGGGGGTGGAGTGGAGATAGAGGGCACTGCTTTTACACATTTTATGGGTTGACATGCATTATAAAAGTTGGTATTAGTAGTATATTTTATACGTGGCGGGGACAACAATGGAATACAATGGAAAACGCCACCGTGCACCGCCGGAACAATGGCCGACGCCACCAGTACAATGGGTGCATACCTGTTATCTTTCAAAGTCATGCATACCTGTTATCTTTCAAGGTCATGCATGTCATACCTGTTATCTTTGAAGGTCATGCGTGTCATACTTTTATCTTTGAAGGACATACCACAGTTCAAATCGGTGCGTATCTGTTATCTTTCAAGTGTCTTGTAACGAGTGCGATTGGCTCACTTGAAAAGTACATTTGAAAATGACGTTATTGAAAGTGGGTTTTGAATGGATGTATTTATAAATGTGATGTAATATCTATTTGTTTATGAAAACTGTTTGAAACCGGTTCCATTCATCCAAATGTACCCAATCAGACTCATCCCTTTACGAAAGCGTTTGAATTTTTGTTATAAGATAAAGAAAAGTATAATTACTTCTAGTGATTACGTTCGAAGATGAGTACTAGTGATAACAGACGAGCTGTCTATTTTATTTGGAAATACGTGTTGCGATCGGAATGCAATCTTGATGAAACTGTAGTGAAAATTTCGAATCGCTGGTTTAAGAAACGTATTGAATGTGTGATGGATGCCAAAAGTTCTTTCTGCGATTTGTCTAGCAGTTCCAAGTTAATAATTATCAGGAAAATACGTCCAACTCGTTTGTTCGTGGATGAAGTGGATATTGTTACTAACAGAAAATCTTTGGAAAATTTATTAACCCTGAGTTATTCGTTTGAAGTATGCAAACTGGTTCAACGACTGTGTAAAGAAATGTGTATGGGATGCATGTTCGACGAGGAGAGAACTCACACATGTAAAACACTGTCACACGAGGATATGCTCGAACGCTACTACACGACTGCGTGGGTTGAACTGAACGAAGATGACGTCATTGGTAGATGGAAACGTCTCGTTTGTACAGATCCCGTTTTATTAAACACTCCTGGATTTGTTTTGTGTCAGTATCAATGCAAAGACTATTTGAATATTAATTTTAAAACTGTAGAGTGGATGAACATTTTAAAAGAACAAGTACTTAAAATTCTACGTTTGGAAGATCGACTTGCAAAGTAAACATGTGTGCGTGTATAAATTAACGTTATATACTACGCTATTTCAGTTCAGACATGGTACGCAAAGTGAAAACTAAGGTCAACGAAACTGAAAAGAATGAACTTGAAAAGTATTATACAAAACCGAGAGAGGCTGGAGCGTTCTTTGGACCGAAGAAATTTCACTACGCTTTAAAGAAACGTGGTTTACAAACGTACAAGTTGAAAGCGGTAACACAGTGGTTGAACGACGAAGATGCGTACAGTCTTCACAAGCCAGTGAGCCGTTCATTCAAGCGTCTCCGAGTACGGGTTAACAAAAAAGATGAGATGTTTGACATGGATTTAATGGACGTCAGCCGCCATTCAAAAGTCAACAATGGAGTTAGATACTTGCTTATAGCTATTGACATTCTTTCGAGATATCTGTGGGCCATACCCCTAGTAAACAAAAAACCGGAGACGGTGTTAGAAGGTTTCAAAACAATTTTAAAAGACGAACGTGTACCCAAGAAAATTCGAGTAGACAAAGGTTCAGAGTTCGCAGGGGTATTTAAGCAGTTTTTATCAAAAGAAAACATTAAACTGATTGTTACGCAGAATGAAGATATCAAAAGTAATTTCGCTGAACGAATTATTAGGACGCTTCGAAGTATTATTGCTCGTTTTTACGACTTACAACAATACACAAAAATACATAGACGTTTTAGCAGATCTAGTACACAATTATAACAATACAGTTCACTCGTCCTTGGGACTGTGGGCACCGGCTGATGTAAATAAAGCGAACGAAATTAAAGTGTGGAGTCATCTGTACGTCGAACCCATGGTTAAGAAACTTAAAGTAAAGAAACCATTAGCAAAATTTGTATTTGAAGTGGGTGATTTAACTAGAATCAGCTATTTGCGAAAATCGTTCACAAAGGAACAAGACTTGAGGTGGACAGAAGAGTTGTTCAAAATCCATTCTAGAAGTAGGCGTCAAGGTATTCCAGTGTACAAACTGCGTGATTTTCACGATGAAGTGCTGAAAGGTATATTTTATACAGCTGAACTTCAGAAAGTTAATAAAAATCAAGACATTTTGTGGGAAAATAGAAAAAGTGCTGAAAAAAAAGAAGGAAAAGGGAAAAGTGTACTATTTAGTTCGGTGGCTAGGGTGGCCACCTAGTTTCGATTCGTACGTAGAAGAAGGTGAACTGAAAACTGTGTGAGTCATGGAGAAGTACGTTTTATTGAAGAGCACGGACTCCAAAGCGGTGTTTCCTGATAACAACCCCTATCATTTTCGCGTAAAGTTAAACCAAAGATTAACGTTTGAAGGTGTTTGGATTGTGTCTCTTGTGGATTTGAATTTCGGAGAAACTGATATACACAATATAAACGATTTACAAGTGGACGTGTTGTGTAATCTATGTGACAGCAGTCTAGTGGGTGATGGGTTGGTGGCACTGCTGAGACGCGTCGACTTACGAGATGGTCCTCGATACGAGTTTAACACACTGTGGAACATACCTGTTGTAGTGAATGACAGTGCTTACATTGATATACATATAAGAACAGTGTCGGGCGTTCCGGTTTCATTTATCAAAGGGAACACGAGTGTGACATTACTTCTGAGACATTTTCCATTTCTGGAGTAATTTACCATGGATCGAAAACTTTACATTCCTGATGTCAGTAAATGGTTAAAGTATTTTGATAAACAAACAAAGAATGTTGTTCATTTTAACAAGCAAGTGGGATCTGGAGTTGGGGAATTACAAGGACAAGTGGTTTTCTTACATGATTCCTATTATACCGAGACATGTAAACAGTGTCGACAACAACAAAAATACAAAAAACAGCCAAAATAGAAGTGACATCTCAAACTCAAGACGTGGTTGAACGTGCTGAAGCTGAACAAGAACGCAAGATGGCTATATAAAATAAAATCTGGCAAAACAAATCGTCAGAAGCAAAAAGGTCAGACGCATGACACCACATAAAAAACGAATTCCCGCATCGAGGTATAAATCACCTATTGACGAAAACGATATATTTGTATAAACAGATAACAATATGTCGCTGCTCACGGACACAGACTTTGTGGAAGGTTTACCCAGTGCCTTGGATCTGTTTTCTATGCCTCCATATCAAACAAGTGTGTTTCAACATTACTATGTAGACGTCAGACCAGTCAGTCAAATTACTGATTCGTCGCCAGTTGAATTCCAAATTTCTAACAGTGGAAGCGACTACGTGGATTTGAAACGAAGTCGGTTTGCATGTTAAACTGAAAGTGAGTCACTCCGACGGAACGGTTCTGGGTAAAGATGAACACGTGGCTCCAGTAAATCTGTTCATGCAAGCTCTGTGGTCGCAAGTCGCGGTGTATTTACAAGGTCAATTAGTGAGTTCGGCGAACAATCACTATCCCTACAAAGCATATATTCAAACCTTACTGAATTACGGAGAAGACGCTAAAAAATCTCAACTTCAGTCTCAGCTGTTTTACAAGGACACCGCAGAAAACAAGCGGATATCGAAAAGCACCGATCCCATTACTGGTATCAATCTGGATTATCAGATCGAGGAACGTTCATTGCAGACAGTAAAACGGTTACTATGGAAGGACCCCTGTGTGAAGATATTTTTAACATAGGCAGGTACCTTGTGAATGGTGTGGACATAACTGTTAAATTATTTCGGACCTCAAGCCCTTTTGTCTGATGTCTGGCAAGTCGGGTCAGGAGTACAAGATCGACCTGCAAGATATTTTATTTTAAGATATGTAAACTGAAAATGAACAGTGCTCTTATTTTAACGCACAACAAGCTATTTGAAAAGTCCAACACTCTGTATCCATTCACTAAAACAGAGGTTAAAATAAGCAGTATTGCTTCTTCACAACATAGTTATGTTTGGGATAGTGTGTTTCAGTCGCAGTGTCCAAACAGGTTGGTTGTTGGGTTTGTCGATGGAGACGGTGTGAATGGATCTTATACAAAGAACCCGTTTAATTTTCAGAGTTCATTTGTGAAAACGGTGGGATTGTATTTAGATGGTGTCAGTGTGCCTGCTCGACCCATCGAAGTAGACGACGTGAGCGCCTACGTGAATTTGTTCGAGGGGTTGAACAATTGGAATCAAAACAGTGGAAATTACATTAAAAGAACGGAATTTGCTTTTGGAAATGGACTATTTGTGTTCGGTCTTGAAGCCGTATTTGTTGACTCTAATTATTTAAGTTTGCTTAAGAGTGGTAATTTACGGTTAGAAGTACAGTTTAAATCTGCATTGACAAAGACTGTCAGTTGCATAGTGTATGGTGAATTCCCAGCTTGATTGAAATCGATCAGACTAGGAACGTGTTTGTTAAATAAAACCATGAATGGTATACAAATGCAATGTGCGATTAATTGTGACCCAGATCTTCGTTCGTACATCGTTGGTGTGTATTCGAGTAATACTTTACCACGAATAACTCGTGGTGGACAATGGGGGTGTATTGTAAACACGGACCCATCTCACCTCCCGGCAAACATTGGGTGGCGTTATTTTAACAAAAACAAAGCAGAGTTTTTCGATAGTTTTGGGAAACCACTGAATACTATAACAAGAAGTTTGTAGAATTTTTTAAAGAAACACAGTTCATCTTATGTTTACAATAGCAAAATCCCTTCAAATGATAAATAGCAGAACGTGTGCATTTTATTGTTTTGTATTACCTGCTACAGAAATGTAAAACTGAACTGATAATGAACGAAATTGTGAATCAGTTCAGTGAAGATAAATACAGAATGATGTATTTGTATACAATTTTATATGTAAATTACTTAGATACTGTACGCAATCGTGTATTCCATGTAACTCACTACATATTGTAAACTATAAATAATACAGTATACTACAGCAAAATATGCATTATGTTGTAAATTATTAATAAATTGATGTTAAAATTATGTACGTTGTTATGTTATTATGTTTCTTTGTTGTGAGACCTTACCATTATCAAGGGGTGTTACTACAGTATTTTATTATAAATTGTTTACTCGAAAGCAGAGGAACAATAATTTCAAAATAAACACTTTTCTGAATAGGTATCCGAACAAAACACCTCACAAGTCAGTTATTCCAAACCACATTTCTGAACAGGTATCCTAAAACACTTTTCTGAATAGGTATCCGAACAAAACACCATCACAAGTCAGTATTCCAAACCACATTTCTGAACAGGTATCCTAAAACACATTACTGAATAGATATCCTAAAACACATTACTGAATGGGTGTTCCAAAACACATTATTGAATGTGTATTCCAAAAACACATTACTGAATGGGTATCCCAAACACTTTGAATTTAGCTATCCAAAGCACATAATTTTACATTAATATAATAAATATATAAAATATTAATTTGTTTTGTTTATTTATTTCCTCTTTTTAAAACAAATATACTGAACAGCACATTAAAAGCACCAGTATTCTCATTGCTATAAAATAGTTTACTGACAAGTACAATACGTTAATTTCAAAATAGTTTACTGTTAAGTACAATACGTTAATTTCAAAATAACGTAGGGGTTGCACCACTGATAATTTCCTTTGCTGTACATTATATTTCTGCAGTGTGCTTTTGTCTCAAAGTAACGCATATATTTCCGTTCGTTGTTTTAAGCTGTTTTTATTTTTTTTTTTACACAAAAACCCAACCTCCTATATGATCGCCGTGCTTTGCTACTAACAGTTGCCAGGAGATTCAAAAAATGCTTGCAATGTGCATGGTGTGGACCGCAGTGTAATCTCTACTCTGTACACATAGCAGAATCTTTACATTAACACCTAGCCTCCTTTATGATCGCCATGCTGTGCTAATAAACAGTTTCGACAATTATTGCGGTGACATGGTGTGACCGCTACTGATTAAATATCCTATCAGGTAACACAAATATTCGGTCAGACATGACTGTTTGAAAGCGGACAGTCGCTTACATTACAATTTTTGTTTTCATAGCAACAAGTGATCGTACAAGCAATTCTCATTACGAAAATATACTTCTTATAGCTGGATTTTCTATTTGTTTGCCATACACAAGCATGAATACATAGCTCATTTGGGTGTATGTTCGCTTGAGGTGCTTGCGGTTGCTCGGTGGATCCATTTAGCTGATTGCGGTTACTCCGTCCCAACCAGAAATCACAATGGTATATCAAAGGCTTTGACATACACGTGCTTTACTGTTTGTGAGAACCTACATCTAAAAGATCCAGTGTTGCTAATGGAAACAATGGTTAATAATTAATAAAACTAATGTTCTCTAGTGGTGTTGTTAGAATATATATATATATAGTATATATATATATATATAACTATATAATATCTATATACACACACACACACACACACACACCACACACACACACACAATCGTAAGTCCACCACAACTTTTTTCCCAATTATCCTTTTTAAAATGTACTTATTTCCATTACTCTTAGTATCTGTATTCAATGACAAAATAACAAGTCATTCAATATCATGAACAAATGTAACTTTATTGGATTAGTAGTACATACAATTCATTACATTTGTAAAATAAACAACAGCGAAAAATACATGTTACATCTAATCCTGTGCATTTACAAAACGTTCACTTCGGTCATATGTTTTAAAGGAATTTCTTCCGGGGTGGACCAAGGTCTGCCTGTCTCTTCAGAAACAAAACAACTGGTTCGTCTTTTCCATTCTTTACCACGACTGAATGTGATTGATTATGTGAATGAGTTTTGGTCGCTTCCTATTGACAACCATGCTGTGTTTTTAATGTCCGGACTGGCCAATGGTCTATGTAACTGTGAACATACAAATGTATAGAATAAAACTTAAGTATACTATTCCGGTTCCACTCATTTTCAGAAAGATCTGAATGATTAGATTCCGACTCGCTTTCTTCTTTTTCTGTCAGGTCTACATGTGGTATAATGTCTTTCATGATGGTTTCAACAGTAGCTTGATCTTGTCCTTTGAATCACCGTGTGATCTGTGTTAGGATCTGTTTTGTTTTAAACTATCGAATATAAATCGAAACAAAGGTGCTTTTGAAAAATACTTTGTAAATTCAATGATAACAATCAGTGTTTTGACTAATTCATGTTCCCACAGTCGCGCTAGTTTTCTCTCTATCCACTCTTGTGTCTTTCCTGCTGTTTGATATTTTTACGTCTGAGTTTCATGTTTTCTAGATGGTTTGCACGAACACGACCCCACACACGTTTGTAAGCCGACATTCTGCCATTCTATAGTCAGATCATGGTCTCGTTTATCAAAACATGTGTTTTCCGTCTCCTTCTTTCTGCGAGTTAAAAATGTCATGACTGTTGGTGTCTTCATCATGGTATTTGGTGCGTTTTCGGGGTTGTACCAATTCGTTCTCAGGACACCACGTTTTTAATATGGCGTTGTAAGTCAGTCATATTACCAAACAAAACGCGCACAATCGGTACAAGCAGTAGCCATATAAATGAACCTGTCTCGTCACTGGATTGCTCCGCCCAGTCTTCGTCAGTATATTCCTCTTGTCCCAAATTGCTACCGGTTTCAGAAAATGATTTAACAGTGTCTACGGCTCGGGTATCTGAAGGAATCTGACTGTCGGGCGGCGAAGAAACGTCTTTTAAAGTATTACTGTAATGCTTAATTCCGTGGTCTGTGGGTTGGGTGGACCGCAGTTGTTGGATCCGTGCTGGAATGTCTAAAATATTGAGTTTAAGTCTGTTATTTCTCGTGAGTTGATGGTCGCAAATCGATCGTGAGATTGCCGTAAGGTTTCTGAACAGCAGTCTCATAAACTGACATAAAACGATCACTATTACTGGGGGGTAAATTCTTCACGCAAACAAGTTCACTTGCTGTCTGTCAATGGGTGAATTGAACAAAGTCACGTAGTGAGAGTTAGAGCAATATCACGTGACTCCTTGCCTCTTGGAAACAAGTTTTGTAACAGAAGAAAATTAGTTACATTCTTGTGATGTGAAGTCTTGTAAATAACTGAGAGATGCGTTTGTCATCCTTGGCCTCCGTCATATGATCATCCAGAATTAAAACATTGTTGTTGCGTGCATTAAAGAAATTGTCGTCCTGTAAGTTGTAGGGGATACCTTTCTCAAACTGCACTTGGGGCATTTTTCACGAATAGTGTTGTAAAGCGGCTGCCACTCTGTGTAACACCATATGATGTTGTTAGGTGTCGGCTTGATGAGTCCTTTTTGGAGTATTTGATACATAAACATAGTTTCCCACATCCACTTGGGCCCACAAAAACAGCATTAGACGGGATAGTAAATTTGAAAGGCTCTCCATATTGTTCAGCTGGAAATCCTGAAGTTGCTAACTGTGTCGCTGACAAAGACCTTTGAGGAGGAGGAGGAGGAGGAGTATATGGGAGTAATTGAGGAGGAGGTGGAGGAGGAGTATATGGGAGTAATTGAGGAGGAGGTGGAGGAGGGGTGTCTGGCCGGTGCATCTGTCTTCGGTGCCTTTGCATATTATCATGTCTGGAAAAACTGTTCCCACACTCAGGGCATGATGTTGATCCCATAATGGATTTTGTTCAACTGAAGCCTGAATATATTTAATCCACTTCCATCAACGCCTTGGATTGTGCGAGTGATGCTTGAATCAACAGAGCCCGTCTCGGTTTGATACATGCATCATTGAAAAGTTTCAAGTAACTCAAAATTTCATTAATTAAGTCTGTCATAATTTACAACGTAAGTTGATCTCCTGACAATAACGTAGTCAGGCCCTCCCCAACAATCTGGAATGTCAACACCATGTGCGATAACACGTTTGAGTGAGTCAATAGCTTCAGACTTGCTTTTATACCACTGTGTCCCCTCCGATAATACTCTCTCTGGTTTAGCACGTGGGTACGCCACAATGATCCAAGAGTACTGCTTGCTCATGTTGAATACAATCGCACAAATGAGCATTTCTCGTACACATCAAATGTTTATATTAGTCTTTAGGGAGATATACAGTACAGAGTTCTCCAGGTAATATACCCGTACGTAGTCGTCCATATTCGACATCAGTGTATGGTGCCACATCTACTAACAGATATCCAAATTTTCTTGATTGCACAGCATCTTGATATGACTCAGCAAAGTACTTCGACTGTCCGGGAAATATCTGTGAAGCAAAAATCTTATATTCATGCGCTGATCGAGCATTAGCCATTAACACGAACAAATGGGTATTTAAACTCATGGTTCGAGAACACTTTCCTTTAGGGTAAAGACTTTGTTGTAAACTAATGCAAGTAATACCCAAATGATGCGACAGAGTAGAATAAAGTTTTAACATGAGCTCACTATTACACACTTCCATCATCAGATCGTCCAAGACCAACACCATATGTTTCTGTGCCTCGTCTGTCCATGTGTACAGCTCTTCCTGTGTCGGTAGTCCCTCGTAAAACAATATATTAGGAATGGAGTGTTGAATGTCTGTGTACACGTACACAACGTAACAATAAACAATGAGTTTAGGTGCTACGTCAAACACAACGTTTGCATTCTCCAAAACACGCTTTGTAAAAAACGTTTTCCCACTTCCACTTCCACCTACAATTGTAATGGTTGTAGGAGTCGTTATTTTTATTAAACATGCGTTTTCAGTCATGGTTAACAATCAAATGTAATCTACAAAGCACTAACGACAACTAAAAGTATTGTTTGTGTTCGTAATTTATATGCTACTACACACAAATACATTACAGTATACATATCTCAAACACTTTCATTATTATGCATAACACGTACATGTATATAAATAAACACTTTCAATAACGTCATTTTCAAATGTACTTTTCAAGTAAGCCAATCGCACTCGTTACAACACACTTAAAAGATAACAGATACGCACCGATTTGAACTGGTATGTCCTTCAAAGATAAAAGTATGACACGCATGACCTTGAAAGATAACAGGTATGACATGCATGACCTTGAAAGATAACAGGTATGCACCCATTGTACTGGTGGCGTCGGCCATTGTTCCGGCGGTGCACGGTGGCGTTTTCCATTGTATTCCATTGTTGTCCCCGCCACGTATAAAATATACTACTGGTATTGTGAAAAAGAAGTCCTCTCGTGCCCAATCCCTGGCTACCCGGATACGCCAGTGCATATATGTGCAATTTAAAGTATATCAATCAATAGATTTTGGTTTCAACAGAGGTACCTTTAGTAGTATTACTTGCATGGACAGTAGAATTGTGGTAGTTATTTTCTGTCTTATTATTTTAGTAAGTTTTAATCACATATAACTTTGTTTTAGTAACATGTGACCCATGTTGCATGCAAACATCTTACACACATTGAGATTGTTGTGCATTTTTGTAAAACCTACGAAAATGCGCATTCTGCTAGGAATCACTGCACGTTGATTGTAAATATATTTGTCATTTTATTCTCTCTAAATTACTGTTTAAATCATTAAGTTGAAGAACATAATTTGTTTTTAGAAAACATGTCAAACGTAGACACTTTAGAAACGAGTGAAAAACTTTTAAAGAAAAAAATGCCCGAATATAGTTACTGGCCCTGTATTCATTTTGGTTTCGTTAAATTACTGTGTATTAAAAATCATTAAAACGTATTAACTTATCTTAACGGTTGATTATTAATTCAGTCAGTAGCTCAACACTACAGGTGGTGCAGTTACTCTGATAGCTTACATTTTGTGTTTAATTAGTGTAATAAATATATCTGTTATAAATGGTATGATAGCTTACATTGTATGTAATAATTAATATAACAAATATATCTGTTATAACTGGTTTTAAGGATTTGCTTTGTTTGACAAATTGTTTTTCTAAAGTTGTCAAGAGCTTCTAACAACCTGCTACAATACCAGGGAGCACAATTTACCATCTCGGTGTAGGATAAGGTTACTATGCACACAGCTGGAAACACCCATGACCCTTTCCAGTGTCTGCCATCGAAAGATAATTTGTTATTGTTTACAATTACTTCCTGCCGCCAGTACATTTTCAAAGTATTAACAACACAGACCCAATTAGGTGTCTCAGAAGCTGCTGCGAAATTAAACGTTTACTGTATGCCACGTGGACTCACTGCAAGATAACATTATTCTTGACTTGAGATTCACACAATTTGTCACATATGCTGGACTAAGAAAAACTGTTTATAAAATTGCATGCTGTTTGTGTTCAAGTTCCAGGAGCCAGAATAAATTAAATAGTTCTTCATCTAATTACATCATGATTTATTATTATTAGTAGACAAAACTTTTAAAGTTTATACTAAAACAAATACTAGTAACTGCTAGCTTCTAAAAGCAAACTATTTAGCAAAAGTTAAGTTTCCGATTTTTAAGTGCATTCCAAAGTTTTCAGTGCAGTTTTCTCAGATTGAAGTGGAAAGGAGATAAGTGGTTCTGGCACTAACCCCTCGATATGGCCCCGTGCTTATAAACCTTGAAGTCTAGATTTTAATGAAGACTTTATTAAAGTCTAGACTAAGTTTTATAAGCACGGGCCATGACCATTTTGACACATTCATTGAGAGGAAACCCGCTACATTTTTACATTAGTAGCAAGGGATCTTTTATATGCACCATCCCACATACATGGTAGCACATACCACGGTCTTTGGTATACCAGTCTTTAGTACACTGGCTGGAACGAGAAACAGCCCAATGGGCCCACAGATGGTGATCAAACTAGACCGACCTTTCACCAAGCGAGCACTCTACCATCGGACTACGTCCCACCCCTTCGTAAATAATGACACGTCTATCAATCGTTCAGTTTCCGGATACTAACCTGAAATTTGGCACCAACTTGCCTGATTATATACTATTTGAAAATCACTCAAAAATTCAAGGTGGCCTTTGAACTTTGGAGTACTGGTTGGAATGTGAAACGCTACCCGTTATGTCTGAACTTAGCAGCCTTACCCCCAATTATTCTTATTTACGTTAAGGGTGAGGGGTGGTAGTATTTATATCCGTGGTGTATATGTTGATTGATACACTGCAGGTAGGATTTTTAGCCACATATGTTACTATTGTTATCTATGGGATTTGATTTGGTGGTATACACCCTATATTAATACAGTAACTATAGAACGGCATACTGGTACACCATTTAATTTTAAGTATGTCACCATTTGCACATGTATTGCTATTTTGGTTCCTAAAGCATACCTTTGAAAAGGATTTCAGTCCAGGACAATTAACACAGGACTTCTAGAACAGGACTTCAATGATTAAAAAACAAATGTACTAGCCATGATTAAAAATTCACCAGCCCTGCTTTAATTAAATACAATTTTAATAATTGGAATAATTGGATATGTCACCTAAAGGAGATAGAGCTTAAAACTCTTAGATTTGAGGGGAGGAAGGGGCAAGCTATTCACATTTACAAAATGTACTTAAATGCAGCATTTGACCCTTTTTTCACTAGCCATCGGGCGTGGTGATAGTAGTTATTTACTAGCCCAACATTGAATATCACTAGCCATGGGAGTGGGGCTACCATAATCTAGAAGCCATGGGTTAACAGTTACCCTTTTCTAGAAGCCCTGAGTTAACAGTTATTCTTTTCAGTTAGCAGCTAAGATCTTTCATATCCACGTTGTTTGACAAGATAGTACATACCACAACCTTTGAAATGGTTTCTTTGATTTATTTTAAGGATGCGATACTGTGGAATAATGTGTGTTTGTGGGTTTAATTTGTGTAAGTTAAATAGCGAGAAACGTATGCAACATAGAACATTGAAAAACTGTTTTTATGTCTATTATGGTAAATTGCCACCTTTATACATTGATGACTTTTAAAATGCAGGTGCGTGTACAGAAATTTTAGCAGAGGGGGTCCAGACTGCTGATCGAAGATTAGTGTGGGGTCGAGACATGCTTCCCGAAACCCATCTCCTGTACACGCGCCTGAAATGTTTCGTAATTTTCAAAACTTAAAGGGACATTCCTGAGTTTGCTGCACTGTAAGATGTTTCAGACTAATAAATTATTTCTACGATTAAACTTACATATTAAATATATTTTCTTGTTTAGAATATCAGTGTCTGTATATTCGATGTGTTTCTGGTCGTCTTAATATTTGTAAGAAGCCCAAACTGGATTTTGTCTTCAATAATTTCAATAAATATATATTAGGAAATAAAATGAAATTTAACCTAGTACAAATATTAGAACTATCAGAAACAAGTTTAATATACAGCCACTAATATTTTATGCAGAAAAATATATTTACTATGTAATTACAATCGTTAAAAAGTCTCTGTTAGTCGATAACATCTTAAAAATTGCAGCAATCTCAGGAATGTCCCTTTAATGTAAAACAATATATATCACTGAAATACTACTAAACGTCTGCTGTACATAACTAAAAATGATGGTCGATTGCCCCACTATTTTTTTTTATCATGTTTTTTTTTTTCCTAGGATAAAATGCACTTCCTTAGTTATTAAAAGTTATTTTTACCCGCAACAATTCGACATTTCGTAAAGACGTTCTTCACGTGCTATTAAACATTAAAGCAACAGCCAGATTGTGCTGTTGAATACCAAATCAGCACACTTTTTATATACTAGTATATTAGAGCTGTTACCGAAGTCGTAAAAGACAAATAAAATAAAGTAAAATAATACTAGTAATAAAATAACCAATAAACATTCTATATGCTTTCAGCTGTCGCCGATATTATAACAATACGAAGGAAGTCGGCCTGATGGCGAATATTATTCGTCCTATCTCGCCGATCCACGACATTAATGATTTGAAACCGGATATTCATCGATATAATGATGGTCGACAGCTGATACCGAACCCACGCACAAGACATCCGACAGAAATCCCACCTAGAGACCGAAAACATCCCACGGAGTCACCACGATCTCCCCACCCCCACCATTACCACCACCACACATCCACAGAGACCGTGCCCCAATGCGCTAACAGTCCATGGATTTTATCTTTTCGGAGCCACCAGAAAAGTTAGTTTCTACCACTATAGCAGATTGATTAATTAATCATCGTCAATTTGGATGTTAGATATTTGGTAACTCTGACAGTGTTAGAGTTAAAGTTTGATTTGGTTAACGACACCACTAGAGCCCCTTGATTTATTAATAATCGGCTTTTGGCCGAATCTCGATAACAACATTTCTATATATTTGCATTACTTCCAAACATCTGTATGTATTGGGTTCCAAACGAAGCACTACGCATTTTTATTTTATTTTATTTATTTATTTTTTAAATTTTAATATATATATATCTATATATATATAGTGAATCTCCTCTAAACCGGACATCCATGGGACCAAGTAAAATCTTAACGTTAGTTTAAGTTTACTTTCGAAACTTTCAATTATTTAAAGTTTATAATCGTGTGATAGTTCAACACGGCGACGTTTAGCTGGTCGTTTTGTCATGTTGAAACTCGATATGAAAATAAAATGTTACCAACAACTGTTCGACCATGCAAAGCCATCGTTACTTTTGTTGACTCTTTATTTTGCTAAATAAATGTTTTCAAAAGAGCAACAAATTCACACGATAGGTAGACAGTGAATTAAATTCATTGTTATTTTTGTCGATCTTTGAAGCAAATCATGTTACACGTTTGTGAAGGAATATATAGACCGTAAATCACCTTCGTGACTTAAAATATCTAACCCAAACCCGAACTCGGCTTATTGTAACCAACACAATGGTTGCGTAAATTAAATATCTACGCTGGCGATGGGCCTTTTGTTAAGTGTTTATTGACATGTTGCCAACCTTGTCTACGGTGATTACATTGATAATAGCGAAAACGAGCATGTGCACATTATGTGTTCGCAGACAGGTAATCCGGCTGAAGTGACATTAGGAACAATTATTGGCGCCACATTGACTGGTAGCGGTTTGGTCATTCGGTTTTCATGGGGACGATTTACACTAAATTGACACATTGGGACTGAATTGTTTGCCCGGTGTTAAGTTTAGAGGGGTTTCCGGTTTAGAGGGGTACAATTTACTGCTAAAAGTGGCGTAAATCACGGGACCGGTGTTGAGGGGTTTCACTGTATATATATATATAATATATATATATATATATATATATATATATATATATATATATATATATATATATATAGTGAAACCCCACCTAACGACCACCCCGATTCTAAGACCACCCCACTAAACAGACCACGTTTTAGAAGACCGGAATATTTCCTTCATATTTAATAGTAAAAATTACCCGGTATTCAGACCACCCCGCTATTGCGGATTACGACCAGTAAAGTCAGTCCCGATCGTGGTTTTGCGTATATTTCGACCCCGCCAGTGCGACCAAATTACGATATCAATATCTCATATTTGTTCATTCCCAAGGCTGTTCAACAATAACTGATCTAAATTTAATGCTTGCTTTGTTTTAGCCGAGACTGGAACAGGTAACAGGAAGTAAAGTAAACACCAATGTTCTGTCTTTTGAAATGAATTAAAACTGTTAAAGAGAGATACACGTTTAAGTCGTTGAAAAACCGCCCATCGCAATCTGTTCACATAACCAACTTTCAGTTTCCGGAAAACATTGTCAACTGATTAATATTAATGAAGCGATGTAACGCGCTGATTGGCTGCAAGCCAGTCATCAAACTCTAGAGCCGACACTCATTCGGATTACGAGAACAGGCGTTCCACGCGTCAATTAAATAGCATTGTTACCAATAAACTGTCTATACAAATTGCAATAGCCATTCCAGCGGAAAGTCGCTATAATCACGTTTGATGTTGAAAGAAACGATACAGGTCAGAAGTCGGCATGACACGTGTTTAATGCTTATGTACCTGTTGTTCGAAGATACAGCCTAAATCTACCGAGTCTAATAAAATGTGTTAATGATAATTAGGACACAATAGAATAAATTTACCGACTAATTCACTAGGAAACAAAAGAAGTGTTGTTATCCGTTATTGAGATGTGTAATGACTGAGGCCACAAAGTGAGTTGTGGTTTTTTATTTATTTGACCCTGTCGAAATGAGTTAAACGGTAAACACTACGAATGCCGTATTTCTTCCGTTATATCGGCAGAGGTAATATCAACGTTTGAAATGGGAACCCCCCAAAAGGGTAAATCACGCTGTGACATTTATAACATGGACGAGACTGGACTGTTTTATCGGGCTCTACCCGACAAAACATTACGTGTACGGGGTGAAGAATGCAAAGGTGGCAAAAAATCCAAAGATCGAATAACTGTAGCCTTGTGTGTAAATATGGAAGGTCACTTCGACAAGCCACTTGTGATTGGAAAGGCAGCTAAACCACGTTGTTTTTGGAACATAAACGTTGCCCGTCTTCAAGTGACATGGAAATCGAACAAGAAAGCCTGGATGACAGGATTCCTGTTCACAGAATGGATAAAGGACTTTGATAAACGCATGAGACTATCAAAACGTAAGGTTTTACTTCTTCTTGATAATGCCACTTCACATGCCAGTACAAAATTAACAAACGTGAAAGTCGTGTTTCTTCCTGACAATACAACGTCGAAATTGCAGCCACTAGACCAAGGCATTATCCAGGCTATGAAGATGGGTTATAGAAAACGGCTTCTCAGATCAGTAATAGCTCGACTGGACAGTGAAGAAAATGTCAGCTCAGCCGATGTTGCAAAAAGTGTCTCTGTGTTGGATGCTGTACAGTGGTTGAAAGCTGCAGTTAAAGATGTGAGAACGGAAACTGTGAAGCGATGTTTTGCAAAGGCTGGTATTCGCAGTGCTGCCACGCCAACAAATGAAGATGATGATCCCGATGATGATGTGCCCCTAAGTGAACTTCGTGAGGTAGTTGTCATGGCAAATGGTAGACTTGAGATAGATGATCCCATGAGTGTTGAGGAATATTCAAACATGGACTTTGATTTGCCCGTTTGTGAGAATTTAGAAGAAGACTGGGAGGATACACTGGTGCACAGAATCAATGGAAAGGAAAGTGAGGAAAATGTGGAACCATCTGTAAATGACAGCGACGATGACGACAAAACTGAGGAGCGTAGCTTGATTACCAGCCACCAAGATGCGCTTAAGTGGCTAAGAGAGATTAGTATGTTCTGTTTGACAAAAGAGATTGATGGTGTCCCAGAATTGATGCAGAAAGCACAAGAGGAACTTGAAACTCGGGCTGTTCATGTTAAGTGTTCATCTAAGCAGTCAACAATAGACGCGTTTTTCAACTAAGATCCAGAGTTCACACATGCATACTGATTGACTTTATATACATGTACATTTTTAATTTTAATTTTCTTAGTGCTCAGTTATATTGTACGGTTCATTTCATGTTGACAAATATGTTATGTAATTCAAATAAATATTTGTAGTACATTTCTTTTGTTGTTGTTTTTTTTATCACTTTATACACAACACAATTAAAATTTTAAAAACCTTCTAAATGTTAGTAATTCGGTAATAGGACCACCCCACTATAAGACCAATTTTCATAAGTCCCACAGGTGGTCTTAATAGAGGAGTTTTACTGTATATATATATATATATATATATATATATATATATATATATATATATATATATATATATATATATATATATTTACATGTATATATCATATATATATGTGCACATGGATTATAACTGTAAAAGTTTTCAGGCCAGCTCTATTTTCCTGAATGTGTCCATCGGTTTTCGCCGGAATGCGAAAATTTGCTCCAAGACTAAGACAAAGGCAGATGACCGCCCCCCCCCCCCCCCCCCCTCCGGCCCCGTCTCGTACGCGAGTGGACACCATGCCAATGACGAACTGTGGTGCAATTGAGGTTCAGTCACGTTCACCACACCGTGGACCACGATCTCTTATCGTCACTACCACGACGATAACAACCACGTACACTGACCAGCCTGATGCCATCACCTGCTAAAATTCCTGCACATCCGTGATGGCGTTACATTCTACCACGTATGTATGGATTTAGCTCAGTCGGTTTAATAATTATATTTAGTGCTTGCGTAAGCTGCTTGTGTCGCAGGATCAAACCACATCGGACGATCTGTTCAAATGATGTTTTTTTTTTCTCGTTCCAAACAGTGCACCACAACTGGTCAAAAGCCGTGATATGTCCAGTTTCCTGTCTGTGAGAAAGTGCTTATAAAAGATCCCTTGTTGTTAATGGGAAACTGTAGCTGGTTTCGTCTGATGATTACGTTTCAGAAGTACCAAATGTCTGACATACAATAGCCGATGATTAATTAATCAATGTGCTCTAGTGGTGTCGTTAAACAAAACAAACTTTAACTTTGGTGCATATGAAAGATCCATTGCTACTAATGGGGAAAATGTAGCGGATTTCCTCACTAACACTATATTTCAGAATTACCAAATGTTTGCTATCCAATAGGCGATGATTAATAAATTAGTGGTGGTGGTGATAAACAAAACAAAACTGTAACTCTTTCTCGGAGAGAGAGTCCCATTTTAAATAATGCATAGGGTTGGCGTCAGGGGGACTTAAAACAAAACATATTAAAATGGTATGGAAGAAGGAAAACTCTTGAAGAAATAGAGAAGTCAGGCGCGTATGCAAGGGGGAGGAATTCGGAGGTGGTGGTGGTGGTGGGGGGGGGTCGAAACCCCTCCCTCTGAAGCAGGTTTTCTTTTTTCTCCCAAGTAGCATGACTCGACCCCCTATAAACTTCGATCGCTACAGTCTAGACCCCTACCAACTGCTAAAATTCCTGCACATGCGCCTACATTTCATCCTGAAAAATGGACAACGTGTTGTAGTTGAAAACAAATCGTGGTTCAGTCAACCAACCATAATTAAAAAAGAAAGAAATGTTTTATTTAACGACACACTCAACACATTTTATTTACGGTTATATGGCGTCAGACGTATGGTTAAGAACCACACAGATATTGAGAGAGGAAACCCGCTGTCGCCACTTCATGGGCTACTCTTTTTCGATTAGCAGCAGGGGATCTTTTATATGCACCATCACACAGGCAGGGTAGTACATACCACGGCCTTTGATATGCCAGTCGTGGTGCACTGGCTGGAACGAGAAATAGCCCAATGGGCCCACCGACGGGGATCGATCCCAGACCGACCTGGCATCGAGCGAGCGCTATACTATTGGGCTACGTCTCGTCCTACAGTATATACTGAGTTAGAGTATAGCTTTAATATATGTAGCTTTCGTAACTAAAAGTTAAAGTTTTTTTAACGACACCACTAGAGCATATTGGTATATATATATATATATATATATATATATATATATATATATATATATATATATATATATATTAATCATCGGCTATTGGATGTCAAACATTTGGTAATTTAGTCTTAAAGAGGAAACCCGCTACATTTTCCCATTAGTAGCAAGGGGTCTTTTATATGCACCATCCCACATGCAGGATAACACATACCACGGCTTTTAATATACCAGTCGTGGTGCACTGGCTATAACGAGAAATAACCTAATGGGCGATATAATATTGAATACTTCTTCAGTACACCGACTAGAACGAGAAATGGGCCCACAGACGGTGATCAAACCTAGACCGACCTCGCATCAAGCGAGGGCTTCACCACTGGACTACGTCCCGCCCCTCCGTAAATAATGACACGTCTATCAATCGTTCACTTTCCGGATATTAACCTGCAATTTGGCACAAACTTGCATGATGATATACTATTTAAAAATCACAAAAAAAATCCAAGATGGCCTTTGAACTTTGGAGTACTGGTTGGAATGTGAAATGACACAACGGGTATCGATCCAGCGATCCATCACACCTTAGGTGAGTACTTAAGCACTTGGCTATATCCCACTGTCTGGGTTAAAGGTTCATCAGACGGGGACATAGCCCCAGGATATCGGCCATAAAAATACACATACCTTTGATATTTCGCGTAGATGGAGTCTTTAGGCTTCTGTTGGTATTTTATAGCATCGAGTAGCATAATAACTAGAACAAAGTCATATTACAGCGAAATGTGGCAAACAGTAGAGCAGAATTTCATTGGCTCGAATGACTGTCGGTCAAATATGCAGCTATGCTCGAACCAAAACAAAGTCCCAATTTTTATTTTAAGGCAACACACCAACATATGTCGTGTCGTTACTTTCATTTCATTTTATTTCAGTTTATTTTCGTGCTTATACCCAATCAAGCACGCTGTCCTGGGCACACACCTCAGCTATATGAGCTGTCTGTCCAGGACAGTGGGTTAGTTGTTAATTGTTAATGGCTAGTGAGAGAGAAGAGGGTATTGTAGTGGCCTTACACCTACCCATTGAGTCGTTAAAACTCGCTCTGTGTGGGAGCCGGTACCGGACTGCGAACCCTGTACCTACCAGTCTTGTGTCTGATGGCTTAACCGCAACGCCACCGAGGCCAGTTTGTCGTTACTTGTTGTAGCAGCTTAATATAGTCCGGTTTAGGAAATAGTTCCTTCTAAAAATAAAAAAATGATCCCTTGTTGTTAATGGGAAACTGTAGCTGGTTTCATCTGATGATTACATTTCAGAAGTACTAATTGTCTGACATACAATAGCCGATGATTAATTAATCAATGTGCTCTAGTGGTGTCGTTAAACAAAACAAACTTTGGTGCATATGAAAGATCCATTGCTACTAATGGAAAACAATGTAGCGGATTTCCTCACTAACACTATATTTCAGAATTACCAAATGTTTGCTATCCAATAGGCGATGATTAATAAATCAGTGGTGGTGGTGATAAACAAGACAAAACTTTAACTCCTTCTCGGAGAGAGAGTCCCATTTTAAATAATGCATAGGGTTGGTGTCAGGGGGACTTAAAACAAAAAATATTAAAATGTTATGGAAGAAGGAAAACTCTTGAAGAAATAGAGAAAGTCAGGCGCGTATGCAAGGGGGAGGAATTCGGAGGTGTGGGGGGGGGGGAGGGTCGAAACCCCTCCCTCTGAAGCAGGTTTCCTTTTTTCTCCCGAGTAGCATGACTCGACCCCCTATAAACTTCGATCGCTACAGTCTAGACCCCTACCAACTGCTAAACTTCCTGCACATGCGCCTACATTTCATCCTGAAAAATGGACAACGTGTTGTAGTTGAAAACAAATCGTGGTTAAATCAACCACAATTAAAAAAGAAAGAAATGTTTTATTTAACGACACACTCATCACATTTTATTTACGGTTATATGGCGTCAGACGTATGGTTAAGAACCACACAGATATTGAGAGAGGAAACCCGCTGTCGCCACTTCATGGGCTACTCTTTTTCGATTAGCAGCAGGGGATCTTTTATATGCACCATCACACAGACAGGGTAGTACATACCACGGCCTTTGATATGCCAGTCGTGGTGCACTGGCTGGAACGAGAAATAGCCCAATGGGCTCACCGACGGGGATCGATCCCAGACCGACCGCGCATCAAGCGAACACTTTACCACTGGGCTACGTCTCGTCCTACAGTATATACTGAGTTAAAGTATAGCTTGTCAAAGGTACCTTTAATATATGTAGCTTTCGTAAATAAAAGTTAAAGTTTTTTTAACGACACCACTAGAGTATATTGGTATATATATATATATATATATATATATATATATATATATATATATATATATATATTAATCATCGGCTATTGGATGTCAAACATTTGGTAATTTAGTTTTAAAGAGGAAACCCGCTATATTTTCCCATTAGTAGCAAGGGGTCTTTTATATGCACCATCCCACATGCAGGATAACACATACCACGACTTTTGATACAACAGTCTATAACGAGAAATGTCCCAGTGGGCGATATAATATTAAATACTTCTTGAGTACACTGGCTGGAACGAGAAATAGCCCAAATGGGACCACAGACGGGGATTCCGGATACTAACCTGCAATTTGGCACAAACTTGCGTGACGATATATACCATTTGAAAATCACAACAAAACAAAATCCAGCGATCCATCACACCTTAGGTAAGTACTTAATAACTTGGCTATATCCCACTTTCCGGGTTAAAAGGTTCATCAGACGGGGTCATAGCCCCGGGATATCGGCCATAAAAATACACATACCTTTGATATTTCGCGTAGATGGAGTCTTTAGGCTTCTGTTGGTATTTTATAGCATTGAGTAGCATAATAACTCGAACAAAATAATGTTACAGCGAAATGTGGCAAACAGTAGAGCAGAATGTCCTTGGCTCGAATGCCTGTCGGTCAAATATGCAGCTGTGCTCGAACCAAAAACAAAGTCCCAATTTTTATATTTATTTCAATTTCATTTTATTTCAACTTATTTTCGTGCTTATATCCAATTAAGGTTCAAGCAAGCTGTCCTGGGCACACACCTCAGCTATATGGGCTGTCTGTCCAGGACAGTGGGTTAGTTGTTAATTGTTAATGGCTAGTGAGAGAGAAGAGGGTGTTGTAGTGTCCTTACACCTACCCATTGAGTCGTTAAAACTCGCTCTGTGTGGGAGCCGGTACCGGACTGCGAACCCTGTACCTACCAGCCTTGTGTCTGATGGCTTAACCACAACGCCACCGAGGCCAGTTTGTCGTTACTTGTTGTAGCAGCTTAATATAGTCCGGTTTAGGAAATAGTTCCTTCTAAAAAAAAAAAAAAAAAAAAAAACCCACCAAACAAACAAACCCTACAATATTCTCATATGCATTTTAAAAACTTTCTTTGATGATTATACATACACATTACACCTCTGTAGTATTTAAATAACCCATTGGTCTGAAGTTACTAATAACAACCGTACAAGTGGTATGGTGGCACTTGTGTGTATAACAGCAAAACGAGGCGCTGATCAGCCATGGGGGCTGTTAACTGAAAAATTACGTGGTCGACCTATGTTGAATGTTTTCACGGTACTTGTCAGTTGAGAGCACTCACTAAAATTAGAAATCA
>NC_054701.1:66940532-66950475 GCF_016097555.1 Gigantopelta aegis | reverse complement strand
TTTTATAATAATGTGGCGGCCACCACCACCACCACCGTAGCAGCAGCCACCATCACCACCGCCACCTCCACCACCCCAACTGCCGCCGTTGCCACCACCCCAACTACCGCCGTCGCCACCACCTCCACTGTCGCCGCCACTACATACCCTACACTGAGGGATCTTTTAAACCCCCCAAAAAACACTGATATGTAAGTATGTTTACTAAAAAACACACTACCTTACTGTTCTTGTAAAACCGTGCTGTTTTATTTTTGATGCCTTTCATATAATTAAAATATTAAGGTCCAGAGGATGATATTTGTTATAGGAACGTCAGAAGTAGTCGGAGTGGGTGAGGGGATGTTTTCTATACCACTACAATGTCTAGACATGATTTTATAACATGGTATTAAAGTGAGAATCGTGCAATTATTACATATATATATTAAGCTTTTCAGGAATATTAACTTTTTTTGAGTGCATCAAATTTGAAAAACTATTTCTTTTTTTTCCAGGGACAGAAGACAAATTAAAAAAGATCTGGAAAGTTTGATTTTACAAATTCAAGAAATAAAAAAAAATTATAAAAAAAAGGTCTATGGGTATGATGCCTTGTCAATGACACTAATCAGGGCACATTCGCATATATTTGTTATTAACAATTCGACTGAACCACCTTTATGTGATCTACGATTCGCCCGCTATCCTGTCAACGCCAGGTGTATTATTTGCAAGGTTAACGCTCTTGATTAAACAAATATTTTTTTCAGGAAATAAGTGTATGATTTAAAAATATGTATTCAAATATAATACTCACTATATATATATTGTAGTAATATCCATATTTTTAAAACTGTATTGATCTTAGTTTACGTTTTCAAATTTTAGCGCCCTTATTTGCTTGCATGAAAAACGATTGACGTGTGACCTCACATTTTTTAATGATGTCACTCACTAATGCATAAAAATAAACATGCAGACGACACTTCGATAGATATTTTGGGCATGATCGCTATAAATTACAAAAACTACAAATGTCATACGGTACATGTGTTTTTGACCTATTTTGGTTCCTATGTAGAAAAAACTAATTTTTAAGGTAACAAATAATTTCTTAGCTATTTGACTGTCCACACATCTTACAGACTTAGAACGTAAACAAACGGTAGGTTTTACTTTAAAAAAAAAGTGAAATCCCAAATAACACGACTTAATAGAGACAACGACTCAACAGGGGTGAGAGTATTTATTTTCTGTCTATCATTTTTGAATGACGTCAGTCTTTGAATAACGTTGCATACAAGAACAACTGCTTCCGTTTTTAGAAGGCAGAAAACTTTCAATGTAAAATTGTTATTTATTTCACCGTCTTTGAAGAAAGGACGATTTTCAAAAAGTACCATTTGTTAAACGTTATATTTGTCCACCACTGCAAACACATAGTTCTTCAAACTAAATCAAAATAAGAAAATTAACTTACTATTTTCAAGTCTTGATCCAGTCGATTTCTAACAATGATCCAAATGAATCTTCTTCTAACAATGACAAAATATCTCAAACGAATCTCCTAACAATGACGTAGTAGATCGAATAACAATCGTGACAATTAAACCGTATCTAGCCTTTTTATACTCTTCGTGCCAGCCTAAGTAGGTCAGGGGCCGGGTCAGTAGGTCAGGGCCGGGTCAGTAGGACGTTGCACACGGCACAGTAGGCCAGTCTAAGTAGGTCACGGTCAGTCTAAGTAGGTCAGGGCCGGGGTCAGTAGGACGAGGTCACGCGACGTCATCAAGGTCAAGGTCACTGAAAAGTAGGTCATGATTCTATACAGGCCCCCTTACTACTCCCCAGGACTTTTAGCGCGCCAGTCATCAATGAAATCAATGTTATTTGTCCTAAGAAAATTTACAGTGTCTCTAGCTGTATGAGAGGTGGCATTATCATGCTGAAAAATCAAGATGTTGGCATTGTTATGGAACAGAGGAATGACGTGATGAGCGAGAATGTCATCGCGGTAACGTTGAGCATTTAAATTGCCATCAATGACGACTAGTGGTGAACGATAACCATGGGCAATGGCTGCCCAGACCATGACAGAACCCCCACCCCTGAAACGATCTCGTTCAAGAACACAACAGTCAGCATAGCGTTCATTTCTCCTACGGTAGACGCGCACCCTGCCATCACCACGTTGTAAAGAAAATCTGGATTCATCCGTAAAAAGAACGGTATTCCAGCGTCACCGTATCCAACGAGTGTGTACACGTTTCCAATTAAGACGATTTAGACGATGACGTTGCGTTAAAACGCATCCGACGTAAGGACGTCGTGCATGTAAACCGTTCTCCTGCAGACTATTACGAACAGTTTGCCCACTGATTCGGTTATTATGAAGCCCAGGTGTGTTAGCAGCAGTAGCGGTGGCAGTTTCATGATATAGCGGTCTTGACCACGCGTTGTAACACGCGGACGTCCATGACGTGGCAAGTCGTTGGTGCTTCCTGTCGTTCGAAATCTTACGCGAAGATTTCGTATCGCTCGACTAGAACTCCCAACATGCCTTGCAATGTCTTCTGTCAACATGCCAGCATCAAGCAAGCAAATCGCCCGTTCGCGTAAATTATTGGGTATTCTTGGGTAAAAATGCTACAATGTAAAAAACGTTAATTTTTTTACAAATTTTGAAGCGTTTTCGTTCACTTGACAACAATGTCAGTAAGACAAGTAAAACAAATTGACCGAATACTACGCGGGACATGTCAAACCATGCATGCACGTGCAAATTGAATTTCACGTTGTCGACGATTAACAGTGCAAAAATAATCGATAAAATTCATAAATCCTGATAATACAGCTCAAGGCTAATACTACCTATATAATTTCATTACACAATGAAAGAAAGAAATGTTTTATTTAACGACGCACTCAGCACATTTTATTTACGGTTATATGGCGTCAGACATATGGTTAAGGACCACACAGATTTTGAGAGGAAACCCGCTGTCGCCACTACATGGGCTACCCTTCCGATTAGCAGCAAGGGATCTTTTATTTGCACTTCCCACAGGCAGGATAGCACAAACCATGGCCTTTGTTGAACCAGTTATGGATCACTGGTCGGTGCAAGTGGTTTACACCTACCCATTGAGCCTTGCGGAGCACTCACTCAGGGTTTGGAGTCGGTATCTGGATTAAAAATCCCATGCCTCGACTGGGATCCGAACCCAGTACCTACCGGCCTGTAGACCGATGGCCTACCACGACGCCACCGAGGCCGGTCATTACACAATGAATTCTTTAACACAACAAATACTATATGTACAAATCGGAAGTTTCTTTTTTGGTTCAGTATATATATATATATATAATACATGTTAGTCCCACTTTGGATTAAAGGGACATTCCCGAGTTTGATGCATTGTAAGATGTTTCCGATTAATAAAATATTTCTACTATTAAACTTACATATTAAATATATTTTCTTGTTTAGAATATCAGTGTCTGTATATTCAATGTGTCTCTGCTTGTCTTAATATTCATAAGAAGCCCAAACTGGATTTTGTCTTCAATTAATTTCGTACGTACGAAAAAATCTTTTTAGGAAATAAAATGAAATTTAACCTAGTACAAATATTAGAACGATCAAAACACGTTTAATATACAGCCACTAATATTTTATGCAGAAAAATAAATATATTTGATATGTAATTACAGTCATCAAAAAGTCTTTGTTAGTCGATAACATCTTAAAAATTGCAGCAAACTCAGGAATGTCCCTTTAATGTCAGTAAATGTTTTCAAAAGTTGCACAGACCCTTAAAAATCCTGCATCCACTCCTCTGGATAACTGGGAGGAAATAGTGGGAAAACCACACAATAACAACAATAACAATAATAACACTGCGATGTCTAGACGACGCAGAACCTGCTGGGAGTGGTCTGGGAATACACAAAAGAGATTTGTAACCTACATAGAAATATTACTTCTGAAATAAAAGTGGCAGGTTTTATTTTTATTTGTTCCCCTGCCTTTCATACCAAATCAGAGACTGACTACTGGACAAGTGTAAAAACAGCTGCATGAATTCCACAGAGGGGCGTCATATTTAACAACGACCTACACGTTTCCAGTAGCTTGATGGGAAGGTTGTCCACCTAGGTTGTGGCCAACATTTTACAGCACGCCGGGTCCATTTTTCGAAAACAAATGGGTTTTGTCCCCTGGGTAATAGGCGTCAGAAGCGGTTACGTCACCAACTCAAAATTATGGATACCCCCAGTTGAAAGACGAATTAATATATAGCTGCTACATTGACGTAGCCACAGTTTATATTGGAGGGGGGGGGGGGGGCATTTACATTGGGGAGGGAGGGGATCAACCACAATGTCTGTTAGTCATGTCATGGGACGACAGGAAAATACATGAGATGGGGGAAAACAGAGGTGTGGTTGGGTCTACGCCATAACTATAATATAGACTACACCTCCACCCCGAGCCCAGCCCCACCCCAGTTGCAGGCATAGTCTGCAGCCCATTCCTCCCACTGGTCACATCACTGACCAATTTAAAATATTAATATTGTCGGGTTGTCGAAAAAGTCAATATGTGGCTTGTTCTAGGCCATTGATTTTTAATACTGAATGCTGCTATGTTCGTTGACCCTAAGGTATAATTTGTAATAAATTATGCATGGTGACATCGAGTGACATTCACAAGCAGACGAAAACACCACACTGCTCTTCTTCATGTACGCTGTATTCTAAAAGCTTCTTAATTGTTATGTCGAACAAAAACAGCTGTGAGTAGTATCGTAATATCGATATCTCCCGCTGTTAATAATTATAACTAATTCACCTATGCTTGTAAGTGAGGACTTCAATTACTTGATTATCATCCAGTTATTCTTGAAGTACAATACTATACAGTAAAGGTACAACAAAGAAAGAAAGAAATAAAGAGAAAAAACAACATTGATGAATAGTATTTCCCTATTTACGAGAACGCATTAAGAGGCTGTAGGGATACAGGATAAAACAACTACAGAGCAGTACCGATTCATTAAGCGGAGGATGGTCTTGTTGTCTCTCATACGCGCATTTCGGCGTTTGGAATAAACTGAAACAAACGCTACACATAGGCTACTCCTACGGACTAGCAGTAAAGGATATTGTACATCCGCCTTCCCACTAGTATAAGGAAAAAGTCGAAGACTAACTACATTGCGAAAGCTTACAGGCGAAAAAACAAACAAAACAAGAACCTATAGAATAATATACAGCTACCATTAATATGACTTTACAGAAGAAAAGCTATAGATAATAACTGCCTATAATATGCGAGTATAAAAGAACAGAACATTTGGTGAATCATAACTACAGAAAACATAATGAGAAAGGAATAAAAACGGGACTAAGAACATAGCAGGCCTAAGATGGGGAAAGAAAAAATGGTGAAACTAGTTGTTGGAGGAATGACTTTCTCGACAAAACTGGAAACTCTTCGGACACGCCCAAACACACTTCTGGCATCTCTGGACAATACGTCAGAATTCTATGACCGTGAAACTGACGCATTTGTCTTTGACCGAGATTCTCATGTGTTTTCTTTCATCCTCAATTTCTACCGCTCTTCAGAACTCCAACTTCCGTCAGGAATTTGCGGGAACGCCATAAGGAACGAACTCCAGTTTTGGCAGATTCCAGAGTGCCACATATCTGAATGCTGTTGGAGAGTGATGCACAAAGCCGATAAAGACAAGATCCTGTTTAACAATCTCAGACAGAGGGTGGATCTGGAGAGCAAGATACCGGAAGTCACAAGTAGTTCCGGCAGACTTAGAATATGGCGCCATCGACTGTTTTTCATTCTCGAACATCCGAATTCACCGCCAAGGTTGGTGACTTATTATTTTAAAAGCAAACTAATGCTATAGATGTACAACGGGACCTTGAGATATAATTTAGAACTAAAAAATGGGGTATGCAAATGAATAATGAATAATTCTGCAGGCGCGTGTACGGGGAGGAGCTTCGGCGGCCGATCCCCCCCCCCCCCCCCCCCCCCGATTGAGCACATTTTCTTTTTACACCAAAATATTTTTCGGGAGAACATAACTCTTCGACTCCTCAATAAACTTCATTCGATAGTATGCCCCCCCCCCCCCCCCCCACACACACACATTAGTTCATGCACGCCTGTTCTGATAACAGAAGGCCTATAGTTAATACTTAGGATAGCCTGATAGTGTGTTACATTTTAGTTAGGTTTTTTTTTTAAACCTGTTACCTGGAATATATTTTAAATATTCAAACATTTTGAAAATATTACGCAGTTAACTTTTCTTCCCTCGCCACTGCATTGTTAATTCATATTAGCTTCAACCTCCAATCTAGGTCACATTGTAAAACACTGAAAGCTTCCCGGTGAGTTTGTTGCACCACTGCAGTTGACCATATCTTGTAACAGATATTGTTTTCAAACTAGCTTTGCGTTATAGTTTAGTGAAAGATCTGACAAGATGAGGATGTCAGATACAGCTTTAGTCCTTTCAGAAGTAGATTGGGTTATATAGGGGGAAGGTAACATTTCTTTGGACTGTTGGCGGGTCCCGTACCTCCCCATGCCCATTTGAAGTGGCCTTTTTAATGACTTTTGTGGGGCTTATCCACAATATAAAACACTAAATTGCCCAGAAAACGCGTCTGTGAGCATCTTTACTTAAAACATTTCCGGTGACCATGTCCTTGAACCCTCCTACAGAACCATGTCCTTGAACCCTCCTACAGATCCATGACCTTGAACCCTCCTACAGATCCATGCCCTTGAACCCTCCTACAGATCCATGTCCTTGAACCCTCCTACAGATCCATGCCCTTGAACCCTCCTACAGATCAAACTCCCTTTGGGACTTCGGCTCATCCCTGCCTTGGACCCTATGGCCTAACGGCCTTATATATACAACATATAAGTTCAGATTTTATGATTTCAGGAGCTAACCAATGAAAAAGGATCCGTACCCGGTAGAGATATTTCAAATGTACTGTTATTTTTCTCAAAGAAATAAAATGTTTTTGTTTTGTTTTAGTTTAATTTGCTTCTTTTGTGTATTTTGTGTGTGTGTGTGTTTGTTTTTTAAATTTCAACTTTTATTTAAACTAAAACTATATTTTTTTCAGGTGTGGAATTTTTTCTACATGGTGCTAGTGTTTACATCAGCCGTCCTGCTGACTCTGTCTTCGCAACCGGAACTACGTCAGAGGTACTATTTAGTTGACGATTACAACTTCACGAAATTGTATACTAAGGACAGCTCTGCGCACAAATATGACCTCTACGCTTACTACGGCCTAGTTCCCTCTCTGTACATCCTTGACAACATCTTAGTCGCCATTTTCACTCTTGAATTAGCCGTCCGCTTTCTAGTCCATTACCATAAGCGACTGTTTTTTCGCAGCATCCTGAACTGGATCGACATCGTCTGTACCCTGGCCGGTTTCGGAACTGTAGTCATGGATCTGTTGTTGACTTACGGTGTCTTCCATCAGACCAGCGAGGTGTACTGGGGCTATCTTGTCCTTCAATGCTCCATGGTCTTCCGACTCCTGAAGTTTTTCCGTCTACAGGAGCGCTACGTTGGACTGAGAATTATGTTCCTAACGATACAGGGCATCGCCAAGGACCTGCTGATGCTGCTGCTGTGTTTCGTCATCCTGTCCGTCATTTTCGGAACACTGCAGTACTACTGCGAATTCGAGAACCAGAAGTTTTCCACCGTTCCTCTTTCGATATGGTGGTCGATTATTACCATGACGACCGTTGGCTATGGCGACTACTACCCGGAGTCGGTGTGCGGCTAT
Organism: Gigantopelta aegis; assembly: GCF_016097555.1. Classification (NCBI taxonomy): domain Eukaryota; kingdom Metazoa; phylum Mollusca; class Gastropoda; order Neomphalida; family Peltospiridae; genus Gigantopelta; species Gigantopelta aegis. The sequence goes on along the minus strand of NC_054701.1, from coordinate 66,942,636 downwards.
TTTATGGGAACCGTCTGTTACATGTTCGGAATCATCTTCTTCTCCATTCCGATCGCTTTGATAGCGGCGAACTTTAACGATTACTATACACGAATCCAGCAGAGAGAGCTGTTTGCAAAGAAAGAGAAGGAATTACTAGTATTCAAAATGGGCCAGGCTTTACCAGATTGAGCAGGCTTGTAGGACGAGAAGGCGAGAGGGGAATTGTTTTATCTGTAATCAAATACGATCTGTTAGCATGTGAAGAACAAATAGAAATGTTTCAAATGATAATTTCCATCTGTTTATAAAAGTTGTTTTTATTTATTATGGACAGTAGGACAAAAGATTGATCTTGTGGTCTTGAAGTGAGGATATGCTCTCTCTCTCTCTCTCTCTCTCTCTCTCTCTCTCTCTCTCTCTCTCTCTCTCTCTCTCTCTCTCTCCATCCCCGTCTCTCTCTCTCCGTCTCTCTCTCTCTCTCTCTCTCTCTCTCTCTCTCTCTCTCTCTCTCTCTCTCTCTCTCTCTCTCAGACACATCACACACACACGCACGTACACACACGCACATACACGCGCATGTACACAAACACGCATGCACACATACCACAGCCCCTGTTTTCTCCGGATGGAACCAATGAAGTTTGATAATTGATTGTTTTTCAAATATCTTTGACAGACAAGAAGTATTAGCATGTGGTTTGTCTGAACTTAACTAATCAATAACACTTATTAAATGACCGAATGACCAATGAATGAATGATGATAGGTTTAAAGAAGGAGGAATAATTAGACGAATCGACGAATATTTAACTTGCTGCATTGTCAATTAACAATATTCGTCGAGTTAGGTAATTTTAACTACGAAACAGTTATCGCATTCAAAAATCGCCAAAGAAAATTTTGATAAGTGTGTGACTGTGTTCCCTTCAATCAGTAGTTATCGGGTGTTTCGCCATTAGAAGGATTGCCACCCACCCCTCAGGTCGATAACTCCTTGTTGTTTTACCTGTAGGAGGACTGCCACTCCGGGACAATACATCATTCTTATTTTGCCTGTAGAAGGACTGCCACTCCGGACAATACATCATTCTTATTTGCCTGTAGGAGGACTGTCACACCAGACAATACATCATTCTTATTTTGCCTGTAGGAGGACTGCCACTCCGGACAATACATCGTGTTTGTGTCTTCTTGCAGGTATCTTCAACGACGGCAGGACAGTAAATCCGGGCTTTAGTCATTGTCATAGTACAGTTAAAGTTTGTTTTGGTTAACGACACCACTAGAGCACATTGATTTAATAATCATCGGCTATTGGATGTCAAACATTTGATAATTTTGACATATAGTCTTAGAGAGGAAACCCGCTACATTTTTCCTTTATAAGCACCATCGCACAGACAAGATAGCACATACCTCTGCCTTTGATATACCAGTCGTGGTGCACTGGCTGGAACGAAAAATAGCTCAACGGACCCACTGGCGGGGATCGATCCTAGACCAACCGCGCAACAAGCGAGCGCTTTACCATTGGGCTACATCCCGCCACCGTCATAGTGCAGAGGTCATGAATCGAAGCCTTTTTATACCATGCTCTACTTGTATTAAACAAATTTCCTCAAAACCAACAACAAAAACAAAACAACATACAACCACTCCTCCCATTCCACCAAAAAGACAAAAAGAGAACAACAACAAATACACACAAAAAAAAAAATAATAATAATGATGATGATAATGACGACGACGACGACGATAATGATGATGATAACAATAACAACAAATAATAATAATGATAATGATAATGATAATGATGATAATAATAATAATAATAATAACAACAAAAATAAAATATTGTTTTTAAAAAGTAGACATTCTCACCCCAACCCTTACATTTATGTTTTATTACAATTGTACTTTGCCAACATAAATTATGTAAACTGACACATTTTTATTTATTTAAAACGGTCCTGTAATCCTACGCCACAAATGCATAACGTAATATCGAGGACTGACAACCAGAACTACAAAATTAAAGAGAATAGTCAAAGACATATTTTTATTAAATTACTTTCGCGTCACAGATCGTGTCATATATCATATGTTGAAACGCATCACTGTA
>NC_054701.1:66928032-66935532 GCF_016097555.1 Gigantopelta aegis | reverse complement strand
CCACTTTTTAATAATTTCTAAAGAAATATCCTACATACATGTATCTGAAAATTGACTAAAATTAATTATTTTCCATTGTGACCCCTGATTAGGCATCTACTTCGTCTGTACTGGCATGTGTATTGCAGCAACCATCACCACTTGTAGAGTTCTGTACATTGCAGATTGTATTCCTTACAGGTTCATCTACCTGAACACTTACTGATACCACAGTTGCATCTAATCAGTTCTATCACAGCCTCTGGTGCAGCTTCCACCTACAACCACATTTACAAATATATCCTCCTTGGTCCAACCATGGGTCTAGATCACTGGATGTAGCATGGAATCCTAAGCTAGGATATTTGCTTGGAGATATGCTCTTTGGGTAAGCTGTTATTAGATATTTGGCAGTGTTTCCACACTTTGGTTTGGTGATGGTGTCTTGAACTTCTATCCTCTCAGAATAGCTGCATCAAATGACCCTTGAGCTTAGTACCATGGAGTACAGAACTCTTTGTATGATTCATCAGTAATTCCAAGCTGGCTAAGAGCTTCAGATATAGCCAGTGGAGCTTTCCCGAATACATTCAATAACATTTGTTTGCATATACCATAAATGTGTCCTGTTGTGTCACATCCAGTTACTACATGCAACCCTAGTAATGTTGATTTTCTTTCTGAACCCAGTTCATCATCAGTTAGTTGCATGTTGATCTGGTTGCGACTTACGTCTGTACCGATAATTAGTGGGATCAGTGTGTGTGATCTTCTCATGAGCTACATAACTTAAAGTAAATAAACTACTACTACTACTCAGGATAAGAACTAAGTCTGTGTCTGGTGCAGAAATTCACTTCTAATCTGCCATATATCTTGTCAGTGAACAGAAGCATTTTCTACATGCTTTGATTCACTATTAGATGGTTACATGGGTGTAAGATGTATTCTTTAATACAATACTATGTATGAAAGATGACATCAGATATTTCCACTAACCAAGCTACAGATTTTCGAAGCTATCTGAGCGCTACAATATTGAAAACTATTGCAGGCCATGATGTGACAATGACACATGATTCCTCATACTCGTGAAGTAATCGGGCCAGGCAATGAGGTGGATTTTTACATCAAAGACACAGACTGTTGGGTTTTTATCACCATTAGGATACACAAATAATTATATCTAAATCACAACCAGATCAACCTGCAAACATTGTATAATGAACTGTATCCAGAAATAGACTTTGATTACCAGATGTTTATGCTGTAACTGAATATGACACAACAGGACAATTGGTGATGGTGGACATCAATAAAGAGAATTCAGTGTATTCACGAAAGCTCCATATATAAGTAACACCAAAGTCAGGTTAGAATCAGTGATGAACCATACAAAGAGGTCAGTGAAAAATGTGAAGATATTACTGCATGGAACCAAGCACAAGGGTCATTTCTACAACTGATGCATCTACTCTAAGATGAAAAGTTCAAGAAACTATCACCAAACCAAAGTGTGGAGACACTGCCACCTACCTCTGGGGTATGAAAACAGCATACCCAAAGAGCACATCTCCAAGCATATTTCTGAGCTCAAGATGCCATGCTACATCTGGACATTCTTGATCCATGCAAACTTGGTTGGTATATTTGTGACTGCTGTTAGAGGTGCAAGCTGCACCAGAATATGCGGTAGAACTGATCAGATGTAATTGTGGTGTCAGTAAGTGTTCAGATAGATGCACTGTAATTTAATGTAAGCGACACAACCTTAAATGTACAGAGCGTTGCAAATGTGAAATTGATGAGGACTGCTGCAATGTGCATACTATTACAGATGAAGTAGATGCCTAATATGCCATTATGCATTACAATTTATAGTTGGTATGTTCCTTTATTTCATTAGTTTGTCATTAGTATTGCAATATTATAATTATTTGACCTAAAAATGTACTAATGAACACAAAAGTTGCATTTGTATGTAGACTAGGAGAAAAAAGTATTCCCCAAATGATTACCTTGGTGGCCATTTTGAATTTCCATATGACTGCCATTTTGAAGTTTAAGATGTTTGCCATAATTGGATGACTATAAATCTAAAGAATTAGATTCATTGACCACTGATATATACATCTAGACAATAAAATTGTGCTTTGCCATTAACCATGAGTTGAGATATAAGACAAATGTATTAACATGGCGGCCTTATTGAATGTCAAGATTGTTTTCATGATTCAATGACTATATAAATGAAAACCATCCAATGCATGGAATAGAGAAAAGTACATTGACAAAAAATTATGCTTCCACGTTAACCGGGAGTTGAGATATTTGAAAAAACAAATTAAAGTGGTAGCCATTTTGAATGTCAAGATGGCTGACAAGACCAAACAACAATTTTCCTTTATACAAAATAACCATCTGAGCTCATAGATGTAAACTGACACCAAAATAATTTTTCTGTGTTTAATGGGAGTAAAGATAGAGAAAAAATATAATGGCATGACGTCCATTTTGAATTTCAAGATGGTTGCCATGTGAGTTGAATAATAAAACAATTTTTTTAATTCACTAACATAATATGTTTAAATAGACCCCCAAAATATGTTTCTATGTTAAATAGGAGTGGAGATATATAAAGAAATTATATGAAAATGACGGCCATTTTGAATTTCAAGATGGCAGACATGATAGTGGTCAGAAAAAATGCTACCAATGGATTTCTAGTTCAGGTAGGTCATGGGAACATATGACCAAAATTTTATTAACTTGAGCAAAAAAAAAAAAAAAAAAAAAAAAATGCAACCTTCAAAAAATTAACATAACTCCCTAGACTATATATTAAAAAACCCCAATCGAACTCTCAACTGTATCAATACACAAATAAGGGAATTCCCTTAGAAAGTTACATTCGTTTTTTTCCGTCAAACCTCCGATTCAATATAATGATTTACATAAGGTTTTATCAATTTTAATTTTCTGAATCAAATGTGGATAAAAAAAAAGTTATAAAATTTAAAATAACTGAACATCAACTGATAACGCAAACAGGTTTTTAAAAAAATATATCAAACGATAATTAATTAAGAATTGAACGATCTATATACTTAAATGAAAGATTTGTTGTAAGGCGGTTAGAGTATAGATTTTGAACTAATTAACATAAGGGAGAGGGTCAAATTATTTAGAAGATGTATCAATTACTACATTAAAATTGCAGTTGTCAAAAGTTGAATTAGTGAAAAGTGAATGTGAAGACTGACTTGAAAGGGATAAAGTGGTTTCAGTGTTACTGTGTGTGTGGATTTCAGAGGAAGTTTGTGATTGTGTGATATTATTCTAGGAAAGGACAGGACGAAGGCGTATGTGTTTTCGCGCGTGTAAGTTGTCGATTTGGTGTTTTTGTCAACTGTGACAGGGCTGCGCGCATGTCTCTCTTTTGTTTTGTTCTCTGCTATAACTTCTACTAATAGAGGCTTCGTTTGTGTGGCCTGTCATATACATTATTATTATCATTTCAAAACCGGAGTCGTTTAAAGCCTGAATTGCGGTGTAAAGTAATCAGAGCAGACGATATTGGAATAAAAATAGAAACTATGGAATTCTCGGGGATTCCGTTGTTGACGTAATTGATAAAAAGTAGTTCCGGTAATAACATTCTGTTTTTATTTGTTTACTGAAAAAGTGCGGTTTTCACGTTCATGGAAGAATGAACGTTGGTGTTTTTTTAGATCACGTGATAGCATTTTAACCAATCCAGACGCCTATTACAAAACAGTAATTATAAAATGGAATTATTATTGATTATACTTACTCTGGCGGCTCTAGATGAGTTAGGTACTTCCAGAAATTCGCACAGTTGATAACGCCATGTTTTGTACTTTGACTTCTTTTCGCTCAGGATGACACCGTTGTTGTCTGACCCATCACCACGTGTTTTCTGTACTTCTTGGTCATCCGCCACATCGCACATGGTCTGCCAACAGCATTTGGTGACCATATTTTTTTAAACTCCCCAAAACTCCAACTCCCGGTAGAAGGCCTGCGTGCAGATGTCATTAGGAACGTGAAGTTCTGAAGTCCGATATAGATTGAAAATCCATTTGAAAGTCTGTTCGTCTCTATCGAAAAAGTGGCATTTGTTTTTCTTGTCGTACGACGGACTTGATTTATTTAAACTGGCCAGACGCGTGTTGGGATATTTATTCAGCGTGTCTACAGTTGTTAAAAACACTGATCCACCAACACAAAGTTTAACAGTATTCGAGTCTGAAGCCATTGTTGTTGGGGGGTTTTTTGGTCAAGAGTTTAAAATACTAACCACCATAGATGACCTACTAGCAGGTGATTACTAGTCTTCAGTAACCCGAATGACCAAAACTTAAAGATCAAAGTAAAAATACTAATTATATATAACAACCATAAATGACCTAATAGTAGGTGTTTACTAGTATTCAGTAACTCGAACATCCAAAATTTCAAGATGAAAATATGTTAGTGTCTGAAGTAGGAAGTTATAACTGTAAATGACCTACTTAGAGATGACAACTAATCTCAAATAGCGCGAGTTATGAAGATTTCCAAGTCCAAAGAGCAAATGATCAAGCGTCTGCAAACCAATGGACAGTCAACAGAAAGCGTACCTTAGCCGAAATGTTAAAACCACGAAAATAAATGTCCATTTTACGAGACTAATTATATGTGGCAGATTCAAATTATGCCAGTGTACATACTGTAGTGGTATGATAACAGAACACGTAGACATGGTCTTTGGATTTGTTAATCGATCGTCCAGCAAAGATAAAGTATCCATCTCAGGAAGAACTTTATTCCTTGGAGAGGCAACACGCGTGTGTTGTTGTCACCAACACCATGAGAGTCGTCGGACTATTGGATAAAGTCAGCTGTGCAGAACAGACGACTACTACTTCTCGAATACAGTGTTAAATAAAACATTTCCTTCCTAATCCAGTGTTCGGTGAAGTGATACCGCAGTAAAGCCATGGTCATATCTGACTTCCGTTTGTAGCGTTGTGAGGACAAATACTCCCTCAGCCCAATGGTCATCTGACTGTTTGTGGTCAAGCTGTTATTTCTAGGACTGACAATCAAAACTACATATGTCCAAATTCATGATTTTTGGAAGATGATGATGATAACTAGTTTAACGTGCCCATATACCACTAGGGTTTCGAACACGCCCATCCTGAGTCCGACCTCCGATAAGATCGGTGGCCTGACTCGGGATGGAGGGGGGTTGGGGGGGGGGGGGTTGGTGAAAATGGGCAGAATTTTGAAAATAGCAATTAGTAAAAAAGTTAATAGAATAAATAAAAAAAATAAAAAGGTTACAAGCCAAAAATAAAAAAAATTGACTGCTCGGCCGAATATTTATATAATTTGGAGCATTTTAAAAGGACAGTCCAAAATTAAATAAGAGAAAGAAGAGAGGATCGGACTATTTAATAATATTTAAAAATAAAGAAGTAATTTTGACAAAATTTTGAACGCAGATCTAAAAGTTTAAAGTCCGATCGATATGTCCACGCGAGTGGCCTCGTTAAGACCGTTTGGGTGCACAGCTTAAAGGGACGAGATGGGTTGCATCCCGTCAAGAAAACCCCTAGATTGACAGTCGATAGACGTTGAAGGTGTAGTGCTGTGCTGAAATACAGATCTTGAGAAGCCGGATCCGTCTGAACGAGAGAGAGTATCAGACTAGGGTATAGTCCAGTCGTCATGGTTTGGTATATTGGTGCGGACGGGCCCGACTCCAGAGGATACGAGATGGTATCACTATAAAGCAAGGTAAAGTCTAGAAAAAGAGTAGTAGGGGCCGACCCCGCTTCCTATTTCTTCTTAGAGTGGGGCGGTCAATCTTCCAGTGCTGCTAGGACAGGCTCGGACATGTAGAGACTAAACGCGAACAACCGTGGCGTTCTGCAGAATGGCCGTCATACGATTCACGAAAAAAACCAAGTCGACAGTCAGACGGAGAAATGACGTGGAGGCAAGGAATCTCGCTAAAAAAGAATCCAACCTGGTGGTGCAGGCTTTCGAAACGAGAAGCGTTACAGCGTTCAATCAGTTCCAATGACCGCATACATCCCAGTACAAAACTTCATTTCGCTGACAAAAACAACGAAATGAAGGACCCCCAAGTCGAGCACACGAAAGCACGTGCAATGTGCACACGCGAAACAAACACGTCTTACCGCGTGGAGCTCCAGACTGGGAATCTTTTTTGGAAGAAGATATTTTTTTTTTTTTTTTTTTTTTAAATACAATCTCAAAATTTTGAAAAACCAGTTTCGTTTATTTATTTTTCAAATTATATAGCTTTACATCACTCCTATTGCATGCGTGCACCTGGTCCCTACTTCCACTCCAAAAATAAAGCCCCTTAAAAAAACCTGCATTAAAAAAGAAGAAAAAGAAAGCGAAATAGTGGACTCAGTTCAAGTTGTCATCCCTTGATTATTTAGTTTTTATGCAGCGTAGCACAGACACAGATTACATGAACTGAGGTGTATTTTTTGTTTGTTTATTTTAATTTTTATTTATTATAATTATTTTGTAAATTTTTGGGTGGAGAGGGATTTTATTTGTTTATTTTTATTATTATTATTATTATTATTATTATTATTATTATTATTATTATTTATTATTATTATTATTATTATTTATTATTATTATTATTTTGTATGGTATAGTTCAATACTTTCAGTGTTAATGAGACTTTCTTTGTTTAGATTTTTAAAGTTTACCTTGTCACTGCCAGGGTCGTAGCTAGGATTATTTGTTTGGTGGGAGGGGTAATAGTCTAAAACTCCTTAAACGGTTAAGTTTCTATATTTTTTCCGCTAGCTACGGCCCTGACTGCAGCCATCAGACAAAACATTTACTTGAATTATGATGCGTTGAGAGAGCACACGAGCGTATCATGCAGTTTCTCTTACAACCAATTCATGTTTACCTTGTCTCTCTGTACGACTGATTATATCCCGTGTCGACGGTGAATTAGCAAATAGAAAGAGAAGCACAACCAGCATGCAACTTTAATGAAGTTACTGTATTATGTCAACAAAATGTCAACACAAAGTGACTCGGGCTTTTAAGCGTTTTTTGTAAAGAGTATACTTCGCATTGGGAATTTATGATTAGGTCCATAGTTAAATTTCTTCTTCTGGGACGTAGAAGTAAGAAGTTAAATAAATGATTTATGGTTGGAAAATATGACTGATAATGATGGAACAATTACTCCTGAACTCAATAGTAGCTACAGAAATATTGTGAAGAATACATGTACGATAGGGGGAAAGACACCAAAAAACACCTCTCCAGAGACAAATATATGTTTCCTTGTAACTTCCTATGACGTAGTGTTTGCCAACCGTCTTCGGTGGTGTCCTGGTTAAGCCATCGGATATAAGGCTGGACAGACAGTCCGGATAGCTGAGGTGTGTGTGCCCAGGACAGCGTGCTTGAACCTTAATTGGATATAAGCACGAAAATACGTTG
>NC_054701.1:66909949-66927832 GCF_016097555.1 Gigantopelta aegis | reverse complement strand
TATAACCTGTAAATAGGTGTCGGGTTCCAGAGTCCGTGTTTTCGACCCCACCCCACAATGGTGTCGTTGCAGTGGTCGTGGACTTGACAGCACCGGTCTGTCTCAGTGTGGTATCCCAGGTCCTGGTCGTGGTCGGCGATGTTCCCTGGTCCGCACCATTTCGTCCCTGGAAACAAATATTGGTAAACAGTCACACTGTAATCAGACTTTATATCACAGCCTTGCAGTCAGATCTTGCACCAAGGGTTAACTATCAGGCCCCCTCCCCCCCAAAAAACAACAACAACAAAACACAACAAAAAATACAACAAAAAACAAACAAACAAAACAAACAAATAAACAACAACAAAAATAAATAATAAACAATATCCCTACAAAATCACCCACAAAAAACACCCACAAAAACAAACAACAAACAAACAAAAACAACAAAAGAACAGAAAACAAGCAGAAAACAAAAAAAAAAAACCCTGCTTACAACTTGTTTAACGATACCACTAGAACACACTGATTTATTAATCATCGGCTATTGGATGTCAAACGTCATCAGAGGAAACTCGATACATTTTTTTCCATTAGTAGCAAGAGATCTTTTATATGCACTTTTCAACAGACAGGATAGCACATACCGCGGCCTTTGACCAGTTGTGGGAGCGGGACGTAGCCCAGTGGTAAAGCGCTCGTTTGATGCGCGGTCGGACTATTGTTGGTTCCAGCCAGTACACCACGACTGGTATATCAAAGGCCGTGGTATGGTGCATATAAAAGATCCCTTGCTATTAATGAAAATAAAAATGTGGCGGGTTTCCTCTCTGAGACTAGACGTCAAAATGACCAAATGTTTGACATCCAACAGCCGAGGATTAATAAATCAATGTGCTCTAGTGGTGTCGTTAAAGAAAACAAACTTCTACTTCTTCTTGACAAGTTGTGGTGCACTGGTTGGAACGAGAAAAACTCCATCAGTTGAATAGATCCACCGAAGTGGACGAGCATTCAGCCCACTCAGCTAAATTCCACCCCAACTAAAAATAAGTCAAGTACCGGTACTGTATATTACAATCGACGTGTAATTTGTACTATGCTACCGGCCTCGGTGGCGTCGTGGTTAGGCCCTCGGTCAACAGGCTGGTAGGTACTGGGTTCGGATCCCAGTCGAGGCATGGGATTTTTAATCCAGATACCGACTCCAAATCCTGAGTGAGTGCTCCGCAAGGCTCAATGGGTAGGTGTAAACCACTTGCACCGACCAGTGATCCATAACTGGTTCAACAAAGGCCATGGTTTGTGCTATCCTGCCTGTGGGAAGCGCAAATAAAAGATCCCTTGCTGCTAATCGGAAAGAGTAGCCCATGAAGTGGCGACAGCGGGTTTCCTCTCAAAATCTGTGTGGTCCTTAACCATATGTTTGACGCCATATAACCGTAAATAAAAGGTGTTGAGTGCGTCGTTAAATAAAACATTTCTTTCTTTTTTCTTTGAACTATACTAGATTCGGGATCTAGGTCAATTGCAAGATCGAATCCCCTCAGTGGACCAATTCTCAGATTGGGTTTTCACCCGTTCTAACCAATGCCCCCACAACCAGTATATCAAAGGCCATGGTATGAGCTGTTCTGTCTGTAGGAAAGTGCACGTAAAAGATCCCATACTGCTAATGGGGGAAATGTAGCGCGTTTCGTCAAAGGCAATATGTCAGAAGTTTAGAGTTTTGTTTTGTTTTGTTTAACGACACCACTGGAGCACATTGATTAATAAATCATCGGTTGTTGGATGTCAAACATTTGGTAATTCTGACTCGCAGTGCAATATGTCAGAATTATCAAATGTTTGATATCCAACAGCAGATAATGAATAAATCAATGTGTTCTAGCGGTGTCGTTAAACAAAGAGAATTTTATACTAGATTAATTGGAAGAATATAAAATTGGTCTTTTAAAACAGGTGATTGCTTAGTGATGGCCACTTAAGCAGGTTTGGTAGTAAGTGTAGGCGACCATTAAATGTTCTATATGAACTTCATGAAAGTGAAAGTTTAGTTTTGTTTAACGACACCACTGAAACACATTGATTAATGAATCATCGGCTATTGGATATCCAAACCTTTGGTAATTCTGACATATACACATTGATTAATGAATCATCGGCTATTGGATATCCAAACTTTTGGTAATTCTGACATATACACATTGATTAATGAATCATCGGCTATTGGATATCCAAACTTTTGGTAATTATGACATATACACATTGATTAATGAATCATCGGCTATTGTATATCCAAACTTTTGGTAATTCTGACATATACATGAGGAAACCGCTACATTTTTTCCATTAGCACCAAGGGATCTTTTATATGCACTTTCCAACAGACAGGAAAGCACATACCACGGCCTTTGACCAGTTGTGATGCTCTGGCTGACACGAGGAAAAAAAACCCCAAGCAGATGAATGAAGGTGGTTCGATCCTGCTACGCAATCACAATTTTCTCTTTATATATAGTTTTGGAAGTGCAATATCCCTTAATTTTTTATGGTAGGACCAAAAAATTACTTTGAGAGATAGGGTTTTTCGAATGTTCGAAGTTTGAGTGTTCGAAGTCTGTTATTACTATTATCCTGTTCAATTATTTAGACCCAAAGTTTTTTGCAAATGTTACGTTTATTTCCTATTCGATATTTGTTTTCTTTGCATTTACATGAAAACAAACCCAAACCCCGACAGGTTTTATATACAAATCATCATATAAAATGCACGAAGTTGACTTAATTCCACTTTTTAAAAATCTCTGTGTCGTTTGAATGCACGTTATTTCGCCTATAAATAACTAAGGTCATTTGCATATCAAAACATTGGGATCTGAGGCTACGTGAAGGCCATTATAGCTTGTTTCACTAAATCAAGGTTATTATTGTTTTGCAGTGTGTAACAGCATTGTCTAATCTTTCCGTTAAACATAGATGTAAACAAACAGAACATGTAACCCTTTCTTGTAGGTGCATTATATTTAATAAATGTAGCTAATGTATTATGTATTTTTATTTTATTATATCAATTATATATTAGCATACCATACCAAACATAACACAACTGAGGTGTAGCACAGTAATAAACACAAATCACCTCACACACCGCAGGAATGTGCTTTCCAAATTTATAAATAAATTTAATGCAGGGCCGGACCCAAAAGACCGGGGGGGGGGGATAAAATGTCAAAGGCCACTGTGACAGAACATGCTCTTAAATTTGTTTCGCCTGTGGCGATTTTAATTGTGTTAGAGGGCCGTGTGCAGTTTCATTGCACGTAGCCCAGGTGGGTAACTTGTTACGTAATACTTCGCGCGATCGGACATTCCAATATGCACTTAGTCCAGCTGTGGAGGCCATGTGGCGAGTATTTACGTAATACCTCTGCGAGTGCGGTTTCGACGACCGTGATTTTGGCGACCAAGGCGTCAGTAAGTCTGACGATCAGAAAATTATACCGACTCTGGGAGAGGTGGAATATCAGATGATAGGGGGAGGTACCGCCTTGTACCCCCAGGCAATATTCTGATTTATAATAAATAGTTAGTTTTTAGAGATATCGAGGAGAACGAAAAGGAAGCTTCCCGGGAACGTTGTCCGTTTGGATTGGTAAATATTTTATTTCTGCTCTGTGTATAACCTTGATGTGATTGATGTGACTTTAAATATTTTAATACTGTAGTATACCAATATTCTTTAGACAGTGTCTTCGGTCATCTGACGAAGTAAATCGTAGACTTTTTGTTCTAACATTATACGAGTATTTGGTAATATAAAGCTTAGCCAGTGATCCTAGAAGACCTAGGTAAACTGTAGGTTATTGTCTTTATTGTGATAGGTACCAGTATTAATTCTGTGTTACAAGGTTACTGAATGAGTAGTTAGGGTTAATTAAAAATTAACCCGTTAGGAATAGAGCTGTAATTCCTTTATTAATTAAGTTCCCCCCGGAAGCGTTCCTAAATTATCACACGTTACTGAACGAGTAGTAAGGGTTAATTAAAAATTAACCAGTTAGGAATGGTGTTGTAATTCCTTTATTAATTAACTTCTCCTGGAAGCGTTTCTCAATTATCACACGTGTGGTTGTTGTGTCACGGTGAAGTGATTCGCATATTGTGTAACTAGACACCTAGAGATTAACTAATTAAGTGATCAGTTCTGGGTTGTTATTATTGTTGTTATTAATTAACTACTACGGCTGTATATTTGTCAGCGTAGGTTAATACAGATTCCAAAGTGTATTGTGTTTTGTTGTGTTTCTAGTGAGCTAAACGTGCTATAATAATATATACTTTATATAAGATCGTATCTCTGATCATACCTAGACGAGCCATACTAGGGTTTAACCGCCTGTTACAGAGAGATCTAATAGATATACAGTTAGGAGAGATATTTTGATAATCGTGTTTTATTCAGTTACGGGAATTATAGAATCCCCGTGACAGGAGTAGAAAATGACAGCCACCAACATCAAATAATAATAAAAATGTTATTTAATTTGCCTCTAAATTGGGAACTCATACGTATATATATATATATATATATATATATAGTATTTAGGGTGGTGCTAGGGGCTGGGGTTTGGGGGTGGGGTGTTACATTTGTAATGCGAAAAACCAAAGGGCTATTGTTCGGACTCGTATGGGTTCAACCACTTTTTCATCCCGCAGACACAGCCCTGAATGTTCAAAATACGATAGCATTGCTTGGTCAATAACATCATTATTTCGATCTATGACTGCACGTGCTATTGTAGCAATGTGTAAACCACGTAAAATACAAGTTAGGTAGGGTATATAAATTACTTGAAAATGTATTAGTCGACATTCTTGTTATTGTTATTTGAGGAAAAATATGGGTAAATCGAAAAACACTTCAGTTGATGTAAAATCGTGTATTAAGAACGTTTTCGATTATTTTGAAGATGAATCAGCGCGGTAGACCTAGGTATGCTTCTTATCGAATTGTCGATCGAGTTTCCGCTGCACTTAAAGTTTCGGTTTCAACAGTAAAAAGAACTGTGAAAAATCTAAGCTCTACGAATCCAAGCACAGAAATCACTGTTAAAAAACGCGACCGAAAACTAATCGATTTATTTGATAAAGATGTTATTAGACGACGAGTATACAGATTTTATAGAGAGGGCGAATTACCTACATTACATAAGATTAACGTGGCTTTAAGGGAGGAATGTGGAATCAACATATCCATATCAACTTTACGAAGAACACTCCATGACCTCGATTTTAAATACCAACATATGTCTACAACCGGAAAAGTGATTTTTGAGGACGCCAATATATCAGACAGGAGACTGTCCTATCTCCATGAAATATCCAGTTTACGAGAACAGGGGTATTTAATAGTGTATCAAGATGAGATCTGGGTGAATGTCAACCACACAACATCCCACCACTGGACAGATATCCACCCGGGCACAAGTACCGCCAATCACCTGCCGAAATCAGACGCTGCTGATCGAGTTCCTAAACTCTGTTCGGTGACTGGGAAGGGAAAAAGACTTATTATTTGTCATGCTGGCTGTGATAAATATGGATTGATAGATGGCTGTGAATTGATCTTTGAGGCTAAAAAGACAGACGGAGACTGTCATGGTGAGATGAATCATGACAATTTCATCAAATGGTTTGAAGAACAACTTATGCCTTCTCTACCAGAACCTTCTGTTATCGTCATGGATAACGCAAGCTACCACAACAAATTAACTGAGATTACACGATGTCCTGCACTAAACGCTAAAAAGGAAGAAATTCAGTCGTGGCTACGAAACAAAAATATACCTTTTGAGAGTAACATGACAAAGCCAGTTCTTTATGAACTTGTGAAAAGTAACAAATGTGCAAAGCAATTTGTTACTGATGATATTGCTGAACGCCATGGGCACTTGTGTCTAAGACTGCCGCCAAGACATTCTGAACTCAATCCGATAGAACTGATCTGGAGTCAAGTCCAAGGGCACATAGCTCGTCATAATGATGGTAAAATGACCACGGTGCGGAGAGAACTTGCACATGCATTGAACTCTGTCACACCTACACACTTCTCTGACGCAGTTAAACATGTAATAAAGATCGAAGAAGATTTTAGAAAACAAAATAGTTTTATAAGAAATAAAATACCCCCTGTGATAGTCCCCCTTAACGAAGATAGTGATGAAGAAATGAGTTCGTCGACTGATTAAGTTATTTCTCCATACCCATCAGGAGTATTACTTTCATGTATGCATGAACTCTTTAACACCAAAAACAATTTATTTCCATATCATTCACTATCAAACAACCTAACAACCTATAAACTAATCGACTAGAAATGCATATAGACTACACATACATACGAGAGAAATGTTTATTTAACGACACACTCAACGCATTTGATATACGTTTATGCGGCGTCAGACAAAACGGTTAAGGAGCATTTGACAGTGAGAAAGAAACTCGCTACCGCCACATGGGCCACTGTTTCCGATAAGCAATTTTGATAAGCAATAAGGGACGTTTTATATGCACCATCCCATAGACAGGATAGCACATACCACAGCCTTTATACATCAGTTGTGGTGCACAGGCTGGAACTAGACACAACCCAATGGGTCCACCATGTGGGATCGATCAGTCGACCTACCATGAGCGAACGCTTTACCTCTGAGCTACGTCCCGCTCCATATACAAAAGAAGCCTTAAGTGGGGTTGGGGTTGTGCAGAGGGTCACACCTCCACCAATCGCATGCATACCATATTCTTCTCTCTCTCTCCCTATAACCATATAACCATAGATTAAAATATGTTGAGTGCGTCGTTACATAAATGACGTGTCTCTCTCTCTCTCTCTCTCTCTCTCTCTCTCTCTCTCTCTCTCTCTCTCTCTCTCTCTCTCTCTCTCTCTCTCTCTCTCTCTCTCTCTCTCTCTCTCTCTGTCTGTCTGTCTCTCCCTTCAGCGCGCGCGCTTGTGTATTCCACAATATAATTATAATATTTGATACATATTTTGTTTTCAAACTGAGGTTTTGTCACTTGAACTCCCCACCTGAATCCACGCCTGCTTCATGTTTACAGATATTTTCTTAAATATAGGTCATACTACGATTTGTGCGGATAGGACGATAGAACCGAACATTAGTTTGAAACGCACTATAGAATGATGCTTTTGATATGCAAATGACCTTAGTTATTTATAGGCGAAATAACGTGCATTCAAACGACACAGACATTTTTAAAAAGTGGAATTAAGTCAACTTCGTGCATTTTATATGATGATTTGTATATAAAACCTGTCGGGGTTTGGGTTTGTCTTCATGTAAATGCAAAGAAAACAAATATCGAATAGGAAATAAACGTAACATTTGCAAAAAACTTTGGGTCTAAATAATTGAACAGGATAATAGTTTGTATAGCAGTTCGGCCGGGACCGCCGTTTCACTTCGAGAGATCGACGTTTTTGAAAGATCGAAGTTTGAGTTATTGAAGGTCGACTGTATATATATATATTAAGGTCGTCGGTGCATTGAAATTTTGGATCCCCAGGCTGGCCTTGAGACGTAGTACCTTTCAGACAGCCAATTTGAATATGAAAAATAACTATTATTATTATGGTAATTTGGACGCCCCGGGTGATCGCCGAGTTCTCCTGAAGAAATCACCTTCGCAAGCCACAATATCATTCTATATCACTAGTGCATTGCGAAACCGCTGTATGCGAAATGGTGCCATGGCTTGCGAACATGTCCTCAGATATGCGCTCCCACTCGCACTCCTTTCAGCGGTTATTGTAACCATTATTGAAATGCTGTTCAATATTAGATCAAGTATCGTGTAGGACAAGAGTTGGGTTGAGTGCTCGCTTGAGGTGCTTGCATTGCAGGATCGAACCACCTCGATGGATCCATTCAACTGGTTGGGGGTTTTCTCGTTTCAAACAGTGCACCACAACTGGTCAAAGGCTGTAGCATGTGATTTCCTGTCTGTGGAAAAGTACATATAAAAGATCCCTTGCTGCGTCAGGAAAAATGTAGAGGGTTTCCCCTGATGACTGGTAAGTCAGAATTACCAAATGTTTGGCATCCTATTTCTCGTTCCAGCCAGTGCACCACGTCTGGTATATCAAAGGCCGTGGTATGTGCTATCATGTATGTGGGATGGTGCATATAAAAGATCCCTTGCTGCTAATCGAAAAGAGTAGCCCATGAAGTGGCGACAGCGGGTTTCCTCTCTCAATATCTGTGTGGTCCTTAACCATATGTCTGGCGCCATATAACCGTAAATAAAATGTGTTGAGTGTGTCGTTAAATAAAATATTTCTTTCTTTCCAATAGCCGATGATTAATTAATTAATGTGCTCTAGTGGTGTTGTTAAAACAAACTTTAGCAAAGCATATATTGTCGTATGACTTACAAATGAATGTGAGGGGCGGGACATAGCCCAGTGGTAAAGCGTTCGCTTGATGCGCGGTCGGTTTGGGATCGATCCCCGTCGGTGGGCCCATTGGGCTATTTCTCGTTCCAGCCAGTGCACCACGACTGGTATGTCACAGGCCGTGGTATGAGCTATCCTGTCTGTGGGGAAGTGCATATAAAAGATCCCTTGCTATGAAATTTACTACAAGTTATTTATTTCTGAGCCAATTGATTTGTAAATTGAACACGTTATTTCCAAAAAACTTTTACTTTTCTTCTTATGTCAAACCAAACGGAAATTATTTACAAAAGACAGTTTTATAGAATGATGGGACGAACTATAGCTTTGATTATACATGGATATCTTTGATGGTTCTAAATCTGAAATGCAATCTACCGAAGATCTAATGAAGATCTAATGATGTGCCCAAGACAGACGTGCTTGAACCTTAAGTGGATGTAAAAATGTGTCAAATGGTTGATTGATTGATTATATATAACCTACATGACAAATGGTGGTACGGTGTGGTGCCTTAATACTACCGTATTAACACTACCGTGAAAGCCGTAAAGTTTGTTTTGTTTAACGACACCACTAGAACACATTGATTTATTTATCATCGGCTATTGGATGTCAGACATTTGGTCACTTTGACATATAGTCTTAGAGAGGAAACCCGCTACATTTTCCCATTAATAGCAAGGGGTCATTTTGTGCACTATCCCACCGACAGGATAGCACATACCACGGCCTTTGATATACATGTATACCAGTCGTGGTGCACTGACTGGAACGAGAAATAGCCCAATGGGCCCACCGACAGGGTAAAAGCAGTAAATGGAAATATTACCTGGGTATATGAAGAAGGCTCGCTTTTGTCGGTTTTTCACGTAACTTTGAAGAATGACATCATGCTGTGTCTGTGATTCGTGACACACTCTCACCAGCTCGTCCAGCTTGCCAGAATCTACCAGGTTTATCCGTGCGCTGTCCGTCTGTGTGTAGAATCTGTCAAGTGGAGATCGCTGTATTATTTATAAACTGTTTTGTTAAATGTAGGTGCCTGTAATGGCGTTATGGCACTTAAGGATGCATTGTGTGCCACAATTTATACACATACGGGTGGGTGTCCGTTACATAGGCGTACGGTCCCCCCCCCCCCTTTGTGGGGTGGTGTGCATGTGTGTGGGGGAGGGGGTAACGGGCAAGTTTTTTGCCCGAATTAAACAGAAGTGTCCGAATTTGAATAAAAACGTTTATTTATCTTTACCAAACAAATCGGAACTAAAACATTTTACGTAGATTACACCTAATATTGTGAGTAGAATGATGGAAATACACTTTTTGTCCCTGTAATGTACGAATCCAGAAGGCCTCTCATTCAAGTTTCAAGAGGTCTGTTTTGTCTTTTGAACCAGGTATCGGGGTTTATTTAATTGGAATTATTTAAAATGTTTTATCCAATGAATGATTTTGCGTTTTTACATAAATTACATAAATCAGATATACTACATTTTTTAAATCACAGTTCAAATTTGTTCGAATGATTAACTAATCAACGTGCTCTAGTGGTGTCGTTAAACAAAACAAACTTCTTCCTTTTTAAAGTCGACTGCGTTTTAAGTAAGTTGTGAAGTCTACACCTGGTTTTGTCACAAGTAGCAGAGGAACCAGTGGTGGGTGGTTGGTTATATATGCTGATATTTTTATGGTTTATAGGCTTCAATTGACCGGAGGGTTTTTCTAATTCTCGAACAGTTTCAGATTTAATTTTTTTGAGTATCCCCTGGGTTTTACAGCTGTGACGGTACATGCGCTTAAATTTGTTTCGCCTGTGGCGATTTTAATTGTGTTAGAGGGCCGTGTGCAGTTTCATTGCCCGTAGCCCAGGTGGGCAACTTGTTACGTAATACTTCGCGCGATCGGGCATTCCAATACACACCCAGCCAGGTGCGGAGGCCATGTGGCTAGTAGTTATGTAATATCTCCGGTAGTGCTGTTTATGGCCAGGAGATTGCTCGCGGTTGGCGACAGCCAGACTGACGATCAGAGAGAAATATACCGACTCTAGTAGAGTTAGAAAATGAGATGATACGTGAGGTACCGCCTTGTACCCCCAGGCAAAATCCTGATTTATAATAAATAGCTAGTGTTTTAGAGATATCGAGGAGAACGAATAGGAAGGCTCCGAGGGAACGTTAGTCCGTTTGGACTTTGGTAAATATCATTTCTGCTCTGTGTATAACCTTGATGTGATTGATGTGACTTTAAATATTTTAATACTGTATTATACCAATATTCTTTAGACAGTGTCTTCGGTCATCTGACGAAGTAAATCGTAGACTTTTGTTCTAACATTATATGAGTATTTGGTAATATAAAGCTTAGCCAGTCATCCTAGCGGACCTAGGTACACTGTAGGTTATTGTCTTTATTGTGATCGGTACCAGTATTAATTCTGTGTTACAAGGTTACTGAATGAGTAGTTAGGGGTAATTAAAAATTAACCCGTTAGGAAATGGAGCTGTAATTCCTTTATTAATTAAGTTCCCCTGGAAGCGTTCCTAAATTATCACACGTTACTGAACGAGTAGTAAGGGTTAATTAAAAATTAACCAGTTAGGAATGGTGTTGTAATTCCTTTATTAATTAACTTCTCCTGGAAGCGTTTCTCAATTATCACACGTGTGGGTGTGGTGTAACGGTGAAGTGATTCGCATATTGTGTAACTAGACACCTAGAGATTAACTAATTAAGTGATCAGTTCTGGGTTGTTATTATTGCTGTTATTAATTAACTACTACGGCTGTACATTTGTCAGCGTAGATTAATACAGATTCCAAAGTGTATTGTGTTTTTGTTGTGTTTCTAGAGAACTAACGTGCTATATTAATATATACTTTATATAAGATCGTATCTCTGATCATACCTAGAGACGAGCCATACTAGGGTTTAACAGCCTGTTACAGAGAGATCTAATAGATATACAGTTAGGAGAGATATTTTGATAATCGTGTTTTATTCAGTTACGGGTATTATAGAATCCCCGTGACAGGAGTAGAAAATTGGGGCGCTCGTCCCGGATCTGAAACGGGACATGCATATTTAAAAAAAAGTATTGTTTGTAAATTGGGGCTTTATAAATTAATTTTTACAAATTTACTAGAAGTAGCACGTTGTTCACTAGAAAATTAATTAATATTAAGTGCGTCATATCTAAACATGGATAAGAATTTGCTGGATAGGCCTACGCTCAGTGTAGTGGAGATTAAGCGAGCACGTAAGGCCGAGTTAGTTGAAATCGCGGGTGAGCGAGAAATTGATTTAACATCAGCTAAAACCTTAGGTGATATAAAGACAATTATTATCCAGGAAGTTTTTGGTGATAGGCCTGTTATGGAAGACAGTGAGATGGTTCCAGAGATAGAGATAAGTGACTTGAGTATGGAACAACAGTTAGCTTTTAAAAAGCTTGAGTACGAAAGAGAAGAGAACGTGCATTAGATAGAGAGAGAGAGAGAGAGAGAAGAGAGAGAGAGAGAGAGAGAGAAAGAGAAGATAGGGATAGAGAAGATAGAGAGAGGGATAGAGAGAGAGAGAGAGAGGGAGAGAGAGAGAGAGAGAGAGAGAGAGAGAGAGAGAGAGAAGAGAAGAGAGAGAGAAATAGAGAGAGAGATAGACGTAGAGAGAGAGAGAGAGAGAGAGAGAGAGAGAGAGAGAGAGAGAGAGAGAAGAGAGACATAGGGATAGAGAATTCCAGTTAGAAAAATTAAAAGTGGAACATGAGTTAAAGTTGAATACTGAAGAAGTTAGACGTGAGGCAGGCAATGGTTTTAACATGTCGGAGGCTTATAGATCAGTGCCTGTATTTGACGATCAGGAGGTAGAAATGTTCTTCCAACTTTTTGAACGGGCCGCTAAGCAGCTAAATTGGCCGGAGTCTAAGTGGACATTGTTAGCCGTATCTAAGTTTAAGGGGAAGGCTAGTATAGCTTATAATTCAATGAGTGATGAGCGAGCAAGTCAGTACGACTTAGTTAAGGCTGCAGTGTTGAGGGCTTATGAATTACGACCTGAGGATTATCGTTTACGGTATAGCGAGTTGAGAAAAACGCAGGGTCAGTCTTATAGTGAGTTTGTGGCTAAGAAGGCAGGGATGTTTGATAAATGGGTTGTTTCTCATCAGGTAGAGTCATATACCGAGTTACGGGAGTTGTTGATCTTACAGGACATTAAAAATGGATTACCAGTTAGCTTACGTATTCATTTAGAGGATCGTGATGTCAAAAAGATAGAGGAGGCAGGCATAGTGGCAGATGATTACGTGTTAATACACAAAGCTCAGGCAGTACCGGGTAGCTCTTTACAACAGGGTGATAAGAAGAAATTTCAGCCAGGTTTTTCCCGGGAAAGTAACTATCGGGGAGAGTCATCTAGTTGGTCAGCTAGTCAGGCAAGGAATGCACCTGGTGGGCAAAGTAAGGATAGACCTGCATTATCAGCCAATGCACGAACTTTTCGTCCACATTGCAGTTACTGTAAAAAGGATAACCATCTTATCGGGGACTGTTTTAAAAGGAAACGCGATAATGCGCAAGTGGTCGGTTTAGTGAGGTCAGCTCCGTTAGCGAGAGAGTTAATGGTTAGTCCCATGGCAGAGAAAGTAAACCCGTATGTGTCCACTGGTATGGTTTGTGATGTGAAACAAGAATTGAGTCCTAAGGCTATATCAATCTATAGAGATACCGGGTGTAGTCAGAGTTTGATCACGCAAGAGAGTTTAGCTGGTATTGAAAATTCAGACATAGGACGTAGTTTGGCCTTAACCTCGGTTACTGGAGAAAAAATGGTTGTCAGGTTACATAAGGTTTTCTTGTGTTCGAAGTTTGTGACGGGACCAGTCATTATGGGTGTTGTGAAGGACTTGCCTGTTGAAAACATAGGAGTTTTGTTGGGAAATGATTTGACTAGTCAGTGTTGTCAGCCGAAATGTGACCAACTGTTAATTAAAGACAGCACGTTACCAATAGAAGAGTGTGAGGTTGATGAGATTAAATATCCTGCGTGTGTAAAGACTAGGGCTATGGCCAGTAGGTTAGCACAAGACGCAGAGGATATTTGTGATTTGTCTGATACGTGTATGAGCCATGAAATTGGAGTGGATGAGGTTATCAGTAAAATAGTAGATAAGTCAACTGACAAATTAAATGTGGTGGAACCTGTTGATCTCCCGCAGAGGGGAATTGAACCAGTTGTGTTTGATAGAGGGGATTTACCTTGTAATAGACAAGAGTTAGTACTAGAGCAGGGGGCTGATCCAAATTTGTTGGCAGCTCGCACTACCTTGTTAACTGTGGACAAGGGAGTATTAGTAAATAAGAGAGTTAGAGATCGGAGGTTGCCGAGATCGAACTAGCTAGGTTGCAACGGCGACCAGAACAAAATAAAATAGAGTAGGATAGGAACTGAGCCTGAGCCATGCTCAGAGCAAAATAAAATCAGTGTTTGATAGGAGGGCTAAGAGTCGGGAATTTAAACCAGGGGATAAGGTGCTGCTGTACCTTCCCATTAAACGGGGTTCATTACAGAACCGGTATTTCGGTCCCTATGTTGTGCACAAACGGGTTAATGAGACAGGGTATGTGATAAACACTCCTGATAGGGTTAGGAAAAGTAGGTATTGTCACATCAATTTGCTAAAAGGTTATTTTGACAGACTGCCGATAGTTCCAGTGTTGCCTGTCCAAATTGAGAGTCACTCAATTTCCTGTGATGACGTCAAGACTGCTGAGATCAAGTTAACCAACAGCCAGATTCTAGCAGACTTGAGTTCTTATCTACAGCACCTTGACAGCCCCCAGCGAGCAAAGCTGACTACGTTGATACAAGACAATGTTTCCATTTGTCAGGACTTTCCAACGGTCACCAATACCTTAATCCAGGATGTGCGCTTGGAACCCAACGCTACACCGATTCGACAGCATGCCTATCGGATAAATCCTGTAAAACGCGCGGCACTAAAAAAAAGAGATAGATTACATGTTGGAACACGACATTCTGGAACCATCAAACAGTCAGTGGGCATCACCTGTTATTCTGATTCAAAAGGGAGATAACAGTTTCCGGGTGTGCGCTGACCTACGTCGCGTGAATCAACTCATCAAGGCAGATGCCTACCCTCTACCCCGCCTTGACGATTGCATCGACCGAGCTGGACACGCGCAATACATCACCAAATTGGACCTACTGAAGGGTTTTTATGCCATTCCGTTAACGGAGGAAGCTAAGGACATTCTGGCGATCATCACACCTGACGGCCTCTTCCAATTCCGAGTGATACCGTTTGGTTTGAAGACTGCTCCTGCTGCCTTTCAAAGGATGATGAACCAGGGTTTATCTGATTTAGAAAACGTCAGCGTGTATCTGGACGATGTGGTGTTAGCCACCGACACTTGGGATGAACATTTAACCGGGTTACAACTAATATTCAGTCGCCTACAGAAAGCTAACTTGACGGTGAACCTGGGCAAATGTGAATTCGTGAGAGCTTCAGTGACCTACTTAGGTCATACTGTCGGACATGGTTGCGTCGCCCCACTGCAGGCCAAGACACTAAGCATCAGCCAGTACCCTGCACCGACCAACCGTCGTGAAGTTCGCCGGTTCCTTGGCATGGCCGGTTATTATCGTCGTTTCTGCGCTAGATTTGCGACGGTAGCGGCCCCCATCACATCGCTGGTAAAGAAGGAAACGAAGTTCCAGTGGTCAGTTGAATGCGAGAAGTCATTTAACCGTCTCAAGCAGATGCTCTCCTCGTCTCCCGTGATGGCAGCGCCAGACTACCGAATGCCGTTCAAGCTAGCTGTGGATGCAAGTGACGTGGGAGCTGGAGCTGTGCTGTTCCAGGAAGACGAAAATGGACTGGACCATCCTGTAAGTTTCTTCTCGAAAAAGTTTGACAAACACCAGGTGAACTATTCCACTATAGAGAAGGAAGCTTTGGCCATGGTACAAGCTCTGAAGCATTTTCAGATCTACGTCAAATCGGCAGTGCACCAAGTGGTGGTCTTTACTGATCATAATCCGCTTACTTTCATTCACAGGATGAAAGCCACCAACCAGAGAGTTTTGAGGTGGAGTCTTCTTCTGCAAGAATACCCAATTACCATTGAACATATCAAGGGCACATCCAATGTAATCGCTGATGCCCTGTCCCGAAGTTGAACGTTATGATAATGTGTTGACATTCTTTATTTCTGTTTTGTTTATATATATTTTATTTGTATACCAGGGACTCAGAGACTCAGTGTGATTACTGGTAGTCACCTTATTATTACATGTGTTATAAATGCCCGTATGCGTCGGTTAACGCACCTTTTTGTTTTAATGTAGTATATTTCCCTATTCCTAGAGTAGAGGAAATATCCTTTTTGAGGTGGGGGTGTGTGACGGTACATGCTCTTAAAATTGTTTCGCCTGTGGCGATTTTAATTGTGTTAGAGGGCCGTGTGCAGTTTCATTGCCCGTAGCCCAGGTGGGCAACTTGTTACGTAATACTTCGCGCGATCGGACATTCCAATATGCACTTAGCCAAGTGCGGAGGCCATGTGGCTAGTAGTTACGTAATATCTCCGATAGTGCTGTTTATGGCCAGGAGATTGCTCGCGGTTGGCGACAGCCAGACTGACGATCAGAGAGAAATATACCGACTCTAGTAGAGGTAGAATATGAGATGATACGTGAGGTACCGCCTTATACCCCCAGGCCAATTCTGATTTTGGAATAAATAGCTAGGATTTAGAGATATCGAGGAGAACGGAAAAGGAAGCTTCCTGGGAACGTTAGTCCGTTTGGACTTTGGTAAATATCATTTCTGCTCTGTGTATAACCTTGATGTGATTGATGTGACTTTAAATATTTTAATACTGTATTATACCAATATTCTTTAGACAGTGTCTTCGGTCATCTGACGAAGTAAATCGTAGACTTTTGTTCTAACATTATATGAGTAGTTGGTAATATAAAGCTTAGCCAGTCATCCTAGCGGACCTAGGTACACTGTAGGTTATTGTCTTTATTGTGATCGGTACCAGTATTAATTCTGTGTTACAAGGTTACTGAATGAGTAGTTAGGGGTAATTAAAAATTAACCCGTTAGGAAATGGAGCTGTAGCGTTCCTAAATTATCACACGTTACTGAACGAGTAGTAAGGGTTAATTAAAAATTAACCAGTTAGGAATGGTGTTGTAATTCCTTTATTAATTAACTTCTCCTGGAAGCGTTTCTCAATTATCACACGTGTGGGTGTGGTGTAACGGTGAAGTGATTCGCATATTGTGTAACTAGACACCTAGAGATTAACTAATTAAGTGATCAGTTCTGGGTTGTTATTATTGCTGTTATTAATTAACTACTACGGCTGTACATTTGTCAGCGTAGATTAATACAGATTCCAAAGTTTATTGTGTTTTTATTGTGTTTCTAGAGAACTAACGTGCTATATTAATATATACTTTATATAAGATCGTATCTCTGATCATACCTAGAGACGAGCCATACTAGGGTTTAACAGCCTGTTACAGAGAGATCTAATAGATATACAGTTAGGAGAGATATTTTGATAACCGTGTTTTATTCAGTTACGGGTATTATAGAATCCCCGTGACAACAGCACTAAATAAAAGTGAACAAGCCTCAATGAAATTCTGTTTGTTACTTTAATGTCTATGAATTCTATTAATCTAAGATTTAACAATGCCTTTAAAGGAAATTGTGTGGGTGAAACGACTTGCAGCGGAGAAGCTGGCGTGTGTTTGTGAGTTTGAAACATATTTTGTAGTTTAGGTAACCCGATGTTTCAAACTGTGTACCTTTATAACTTGTTACATCCAAAACGTCAACTGATTTATCTGATGTGGTGGCCTTAAGTTTGGTATTGTCATCTTGTTGGTTTAAATGCTCAAAAAAGTTACAAAATTCTTGTTTGCAATGTTGCCAAATAATAAGTATATCGTCGAGATATCTGAGGTACAAAAGAGGTGTTTTACTCGATTTCTTTAAAGCAGCCTCTTCCCTTTCGGCGACATAGATAGATGCAAAATTTGGACTAAAACGTTTGCCCATAGTACAACCACACACCTGCTGATACAGTTCTCCATCATTATCTGGTCTTTCTGGATCTGGGTACCTATCAAATGTTCTCTTAATTGAATCAATGCCAGCATCAATATCCATGTTGGTGTACATGGAGTCGTTATTAAGGGTAACCAAAACTTAATCTTTTGGGATTTTGGTTTTTGATAATTTTAGATAGAAGATCTTCGGTGTTTTTCATAAAACTTTCATGTTTATTTGCAATTGGTCTTAATTGAAAGTCTATATATTCCGAACTATTGTACGATCTCATACACAGTCTGAAATGTTTCGGACGACCGGGTGG
>NC_054701.1:66894425-66909749 GCF_016097555.1 Gigantopelta aegis | reverse complement strand
GGGTCTTCCAACTGAAGTTTGTTTTTTGTTTAACGACACAATTATAGCACATTGTTTATTAAGCCTCGGCTAATTGGATATCCAAACATTTGGAGGTAATTCTGACATATAGTCTTCGAGAGGAAACCCGCTACATTTTTTTTTTTCAGCTAGCAATGAATCTTTTATATGCAACCATTCACCAGACAGGATAGCACATACCACGGCCTTTAATAGACTAGTTGTGGTGCACTGGCTAGAAAGAGAAATAGAGTCATGGGCCCACCGACGGGGATCGATTCAAGAGCGATCGCGCATCAAGCTTTACCGCTTTATTTTCCAGACTGAATGCTAGCTTGTGGCAAGCAGAATGCAAGGGCGATCTTATAATTCAAAGAAGACGCATTATCTATCTCATTTAGAATCATTTTCCCCATACGACCTAAAAAGATACCCAGATATTCGAATACTCGAAAATTTCAAATAGCAAATTAGTGAGCGAATATCCGAATATTCGGACCGAACACTAGTTAAAACGTAGGCGTACGGGCTCCAATTTTATTTATATTTTAATTAGTTAATTAGTTTGTTTGTTTGTGTTTTTTGTTTTGTCTGTTTGTTTATTTATTGAAAAGCCCAATTCGTCGACTGCTGCTAAGGTAGGTGTTAAAACGTAGGCGACTCCAGTTGTCTTAATTAATTAATTAATTAATTAATTTGTTTGTTTGTTTGCGCTGAGACGAGTTGGCGATTGAAGATATTAGCAAATAATTGACATCAATGCTGATAAAACTAAAATTGTTTTGTTTAGAAACGGTGGAAAATTATGTGCCAAAGAAAAATGGATATATAACAACGCTTTTATTGAAGTGGTCGATAGTTTTAACTACCTTGAGTTAACATTACATTTTAATGGTAAATTTACAAAAACACGGAAGGTAATTGCATCTCAAGATGGAAAATGTATGTGGCATAGTTTAGGTATCATGTCTTTGATACCTATATTTCTAGTGTTTTGAATTATGGTTGTGAAGTATGGTGTTGAAAAAGTTAATATGGATTTCTGTAATAGAATTTTGAATGTTAAACGAAGCACACCAAATGTAGTAGTACTAATAGAACTTGGAAGACTTCCTTTGTATATTTTAAAAAAAATAAGAATAGTTGAGTGCTAGTTGAAACTTTTAGGAACGAATAACTATTTTGAAATCACTATATGATGATATGCTAAATGTCAGGATAGTTCTAATGGGCTTTACCATGCTAAAAAAATAATTTTATCACTAGGTTTGGAGATGTTTGGTATAATCAGCATGTGACTAGTACTTAGATATTTTTAAAAAGTGTACAAATATGTCAGATGTGTAATCAGAATGATATAGAGGATGAATATCACTTTATTTTGAAATGTCCATTGTACATGCAATTACGTTCAATATATATTAAGAAATACTACTGGCGCAAACCATCTGTGTTCAAAACAGAATTTTTTTTATGTAATATTGGTATATATCTTAAAACTGCATTATGTTTACGTTCTCGACATATTTAATTGGCCATCCTTCATATGTGCACCACTTGACACATGTTATTGATTTGCCTATGAGCCGGAAGGCTTAAAGCTAATAAAATTAACTATACTATTAGCAATGATTAATAAATAAAATTAATGTGCGTAAGTGGGGTCGTTGAAGAAAACAAACACATTTTTCTTTTATCAGTAATCAGCGACGCGTGGTTTGAAGTCGATTTTTCGCATTTGTATGCATGAACAGCACCACTGTTTTCGACTACACCACGACAGTTCTGTGAATTCTATATCTCCCGGTTGAGCTATCAAAGCCCACTTTGGGATGCGAATCCAATATCTGCATTTATTGAGGCCAAGGTGGAGCGCATCCCAGTAGTAAAAGCGCTCGCTTGATGCGTGGTCTGTTTGTGATCGATCCCCATCAGTGGGCCTGTTGGGCTATTTCTCGTTTCAGCATCACGACTGATATATCAAAGGCCGTGGTATGTGCTATCCTGTCCTGTCTGTAGGATGGTTCAGATAAAAGATTCCTTGCTACTAATGGAGAAATGAATCAATGTGCTTGTGACGGTACATGCTCTTTTTTTTTTTCGCCTGTGGCGATGTTAATTGTTTTAGAGGGCCGTGTGCAGCTCGGTTACGTAATACCTCCGCGCGACCGTGCATTCCAATATGCACTTAGACCAGATGGGAACCTTGTTACGTAATACCTCCGCGCGACCGTACCCCCTATTACACACCCAGACCAGGTGCGGAGGCCATGTGGCCAGTAGTTACGTAATACCTTCGCGAGTGCTGTTTTACGACCTTGTATTCTGGCGAACTGGCGACAGTATGTCTGGTCATCTAAGAAAATATATCGACTCTGGGAGTGGTGGAAATTCACATGATAGGTGAGGGACCGCGTTGTGCCCCCAGGCGATATTCGCTGTCTCTGAGATTTTTTGAATAAATAGATAGGATTTTAGAGATATCGGGGAGAAACATAGGAAGGCTGCAGGGGAACGGACGTCGTCCACTGAACGAAATATATAAGTTCAGTCCGGACGTGGTAAATATATTTTTCTGCTCTGTTGTATAACCTTGATGTGATTGATGTGACTTTAAATATTTTAATACTGTATTATACCAATATTACTTAGACAGTGTTTCCGGTAATCTGACGAAGTAAATTGTAGGCTTCACTGTTCTAAAATTATTAAAGCTTAACCAGTCATCCTAGAGGACCTAGGTAAACTGTAGGTTATTGTCTTTATTGTGATAGGTACCAGTATTAATTCTGTATTACAAGGTTACTGAATGAGTAGTCAAGGTTAATTAAAAATTAACCAGTTAGGAATAGAGTTGTAATTCCTTTATTAATTACGTTCCCCTGGCAGCGTTTCTCAATTATCACACGTGTGCGTGTTGTATCACGGTGAAGTGATTAGAATATTGACCGGCCTCGGTGGCGTCGTGGCAGGCCATCGGTCTACAGGCTGGTAGGTACTGGGTTCGGATCCCAGTCGAGGCATGGGATTTGTAATCAAGATACCGTCTCCAAACCCTGAGTGAGTGCTCCGCAAGGCTCAATGGGTAGGTGTAAACCACTTGCACCGACCAGTGATCCATAACTGGTTCAACAAAGGCCATGGTTTGTGCTATCCTGCCTGTGGGAAGCGCAAATAAAAGATCCCTTGCTGCCTGTCGTAAAAAGAGTAGCCTATGTGGCGACAGCGGGTTTCCTCTAAAAACAGTGTCAGAATGACCATATGTTTGACGTCCAATAGCCGATGATAAGATAAAAAAATCAATGTGCTCTAGCGGCGTCGTTAAATAAAACAAACTTTACTTTTGATTAGAATATTGTGTAAACTAGACACCTAGTGATTAACTAATTAAGTGATTAGTTCCGGGTTGTTATTATTATTGTTGTTGTTGTAAGTAATTAACTGCAGCAAATATATTTGTCAGCGTAAGGTTAATACAGATTCCAAAGTGTATTGTGTTTTGTTGTGTTTTCTAGTGAACTAAAAGTGCTATATTACCTACATATTTATATAAGATCTTATCTCTGATATACCTAGAGATGAGCCACTCGGGTATTGGACTGCCCGATACAGAGAGATCTCATAGATATAGTTAGGAGAGATATTTGGATAATCGTGTTTTATTCAGTGACGGGTATTATAGGATCCCCGTGACAGTGCTCTAGTGGTGTCGTTAAACAAAACAAAATTTAACTTTTCATTAAGGCCAATGGTTTAACTACATAATCCACTGAGAGCGTTTGAAATCATGCTTCTATAGGACGCTATCTAACTATGGCTTGGGGTGGACATGCTTGACCCTTAATATACTCTTCAAAAAAAGTATGCTGTGACGGTACATGCTCTTAATTTCTTTTCGCCTGTGGCGATATTAATTGTTTTAGAGGGCCATGTGCAGTTTCATTGCACTTAGCCAGATGGGCAACTTGTTACGTAATACTTCTGCGCGACGGTCCTCGAGCTATACTTTCTAATACACACCCAGCCAGGTGCGGAGGCCATGTGGCGAGTAGTTACGTAATACCTCCGCGAGTGCGGTTTTTACAACCGTGATTTGGCGACGATGGCGACAGCCAGTCTGACGATCAGAGAAAAATATACCGACTCTGGGAGAGGTGGAATATCAGATGATAGGTGAGGTACCGCGTTGTACCCCCAGGCGATATTCGCTGTCTCTGAGAGTTTTGAATAAATAGCTAGGGTTTAGAGATATCGAGGAGAACCATAGGAAGGTATCCCGGGGGAACGTTGTCCGTCCGGACTTTGGTAAATATATTATTTTGCTCTGTTTGTGTATAACCTTGATGTGATTGATGTGACTTTAAATATTTTAATACTGTATTATACCAATATTCTTTAGACAGTGTCTTCGTCATCTGACCAAGTAAATCGTAGACTTTTTTGTTCTAACATTATACGAGTATTTGGTAATATAAAGCTTAGCCAGTCATCCTAGAGACCTAGGTAAAACTGTAGGTTATGTCCTTTATTGTGATATGGTACCAGTATTAATTCTGTGTTACAAGGTTACTGAATGAGTAGTTAGGGTTAATTACAATTAACCAGTTAGGAATAGAGCTGTAATTCCTTTATTAATTAAGTTCCCCTGGAAGCGTTTCTCAATTATCACACGTGTGGGTGTTGTGTCACGGTGAAGTGATTCGCATATTGTGTAAACTAGACACCTAGAGATTAACTAATTAAGTGATCAGTTCTGGGTTGTTATTATTGTTGTTATTAATTAACTACTGCGGCAGTACATTTGTCAGCGTAGGTTAATACAGATTCCAAAGTGTATTGTGTTTGTGTTGTGTTTTCTAGTGAACTAAACGTGCTATAAATATATATACTTTATATAAGATCGTATCTCTGATCATACCTAGACGAGCCAACGCGGGTATATACTGCCTGTTACAGAGAGATCTAATAGATATACAGTTAGGAGAGATATTTGGATAATCGTGTTTTATTCAGTTACGGGTATTATAGAATCCCCGTGACATATGCCGACGGCTATTTTTTTAAACTGACTTTTGCAGCAAATAAACTTATCTGAAAGATTATTTTTCTGTATGTACATGTAGTCAAATTTCTACAATGTATGTCATTAAATTTCAATAAACAAGAATTGAGAAGTTGCTCAAGTTTTCAGTGAATATGACATGAAAATTGTTCTATGGATGACATTAAATTGTACCTACATGTATTTAATGTTCTTGCTGGGTGAAAATTAAAGGAGGATGGTCGCGGAGCCCACCATTAAAAAAACAACAACAACAAAAAAATAACAACAAAAAACTGAACAGCAAAAGAAAAAGAAAAAAAGGAACCTTTCTTTACCTTATTAGTCTGGAAGAATTTCAAATAACCTGGAATTTTGGTGTGCAAAGCATTTTATTGCATTTTTTAAGTCTGTTTATAGTGCTGATTGCAAATCCAGTTGATGCCACTCTGTAACGTTTGGGCAATTTGAGTTATTGAGCCTCAAAATGACGGCCATCTTGGATTTACGTAGAATTTGTAACTTAACGCTCGGTTATTGGAATTTAACAAACTGTTTTTTTTTAAATACCTTGTTTTTCACTGAATAAGAGACTGGTTAACATTTCATGACTGTAAAGTAATTATGTATCCTAGATTTTGGTCATATCCATATTGGATTTATTTTTATATCTAACTTAGTCCTCCATTACAGGTACTGATTACGCATTTTAAAAACCACAAGAAGCTGGTTCATTATTTAATGTATTACCATGTATATACTATGGAGCCATTCAAACTTTATGTAGGCAATACAAATACACAATTATCAATGTAAAATATGTATGGAGTATGCACTGGCTTTTTCCAATCGGCAACCTAAGTCATTTAAAGTCATTCAGTCATCCGATAATATTCAACAATTACTATAGGATGTTTTCCTAACCAACTACCTCTGGCAAGCTGCTGTAGGCATCATATATCAGGCACATTCAAGTTCGCACATACAAATTCTCAATCTCAGTTTCACAGAGTAGCATCATTCTCATCTTCATCCTCATTTTATTCTTCATCATTATCAGATAAAGATATTGTATCCTGAGTATGTTGACTGCAGCATACATCAAACTTCCCTCGACAGTTACAGAGCATGGTGCATGCCAGTTTTGCTGCGAAACAGCTGCATCTATTTGTAGCACATGGTTGGTCTGATCGACAAGAACACTTTATTAGTTGCAGGATTTCTGGTGGAGCAGCTGATGCATTATTTGGAATTCCAACTGGGATCAATGTTTTGGCTTTTGCATCACGTGTCCAACCAAAATGTATTGGATCCAGTGATGGTGGATCCGGAAGAGGTGCTGCGTACCATTGTATTGCCTGGAAGTGAGCACGCTTAGCATTTTCCTGAAATGCCTCGGTTGTCGGTGGAAGGGATGACAACTGTGGTGCTGATTTACGTGCCTTTGCCGTTTTGAATGACCATGCTGTTATTCTCGCCTGTGTCATATTGTTACTTGGGTGCCCATAGCAGCTACTAATGAGGAAAGTAGCTTCTTGTACAACCTCTTGTATATCTGCATTGATCAGTCCCACTTTGTTCAAAGTAACTCCTGATTTCAACTTCTTGAGAATTGTTGCTTTTCCAATACCATGACACTGAGCAACAGTATCGCACCCAGATATTGCATGTGCAGCTAGTATATGTGGTACAATGTCGATGTGTTTTTCTACAGTTTGTCCAATGTCTATTAGCTTTCTTTCACCACTGGTAGCTTCCATCGTTATCGTGGCTGACAAATGCAATTTCCAGTAGAAATACACTAGCAGAATAAACACATCAGTGTCATCGCATATGACACGTACACTTTTATTCCCACAATGCATAACAGCATGAATAAGTTGTTGCACGATGATTATATCAGCTTCTTCCTGAGTGGTTTTCAAGTCAGTTCTCTGTGTGTCAATGTTCTGCAACACTTGTGTTGGAACATCTAAACTGCCAGTTACAACAAGCATGTTTGACATGTCCTTTGATTTGACACGTTCAGTGATATCTGTACATATGATTTCAATTAATTGTGTCTTGTTTTGAATGTTTGTCAGAACAACAGACTTGGATGGTAAAGGAGTTTGTCTGGTCAGCTTATGGGCCCTTCCTGCTGCTTTGCCACGTTCAGCTCGTGTAGTGGACTTTATACTATATGCATAGTATCGATCAAATACTAAATACACTGGACTGCATTTGAGCTTCCGCAACACATACTCTGTAACATTCGAGACAACGTCAGAAACAGTTCCTTTTGAAGGCCAATGGACAATCCATAATATCGCAGAGCCATCTATTATCACTGCTTCTGGTACAGCATACAAACGTGCAGATACTTCAATGCTTGTTTTATTCTTCAATACAGCTTTGTTCTTTGCAATACGCATGTCACCTGAATCCAGAAACATTGCAGTCGGAATTGGTGCCAATTCATATTTCAGCACATCGTCCATTGTGAGTGAATCACGAGAGAGTTGCAACGCTATCACACGTGAGTAAATCAATGCTGTATCAACCACATCAACTTCTCCAACTGTGATAGATTTTTTTTACTGATTCCATTGTTACCACTTTCTTACTTAGCGGTGCATAGAATCCATCAGGTAAGTTTGATTTGAACGTCTGTAACTGCATACAGCCTATCTCATGAGCTCTATCCACATTGACTGCATTGGTTGCCACTTTCCCGGTAGCAATGTTCACCAATTCCTCTGGATGTTCTTCTGGAATAAGTGGCGAGATACATGTACTGAGCATATCACGAATCTTCTTTCTGTCTTCGTTATCCAATTTAATTCTGGATATACTCTCTTCTTTATGAGATGTTACATGACTGGACTTGTAGTTTTCATCCAGTTCCACCAGGTCTTTCTGCAGCTGACTTCTAATGTGTAGACCGAGTGCCCAGCGCTGCAAGGCTTTCTGGTTAAGTGTAATACCTATTACTCCACCTGGACCATGGCCATATCTCATCATAGTTGTTTCAATCATCATGTCGCTCCAAATGGCATTCCATAGGCCTGGCTTATGTCGCATAACATGTTCCTTGTCCATGAAATGTTTAAGGAGATCTTTAGGCATCTTTGCCATCTTCATGAAATATCGGAAGTAGTTCCAGTGGGCAGCAGCTCCAAAGTATGGAAGCATACGATCAGTAGCCAGTAAGTGAAGTGGCCACTCACCTTCTCGTTCTGCGCGGACATACAGCATCATGATCAGTACTGGTTTAATCAAGGAATCAAGCCAGAGACGAGTAGTACGACTTTGAATTGCTCTCTGCTCGAGGATCAACATCAGCGATTCGAAACTCTGCACATCTTCATGCATAAGTACTGTACGTAGAACTTCTTCAACCACCATCCTTAATGCGCGTATGTTCTGGGGGAACTTTTTGCCATGTAGCATATGGGGAACACCAGCAAATGCTGCTTGCATCACTTCTTGTAATCCTGAATTTGCCATTAACATCCCCACACAACCAACAAATGACATTAACATGTGCATACCTCCGAGACGTGGAATAAACCTCTCAAATTCATGGGCATAAAACCATGTCATTTGCACAGTGATTTTATACAACTGTTGGTCATTTATAAATATAGTGTATGCCTGGCCAGCTGCCTCTGTGATACGTTTGACCTCATGCATTGATGTTAGAATGGTATCAGGATCTGCAGGGTACATGTCTAGCATGGGTAAGTATGTCACTTTAGTTGCTGGTTGTAGTGTCCATCCAGCTTCTCGAACTTCTTTCACATTGAAACCATTGTACTCGGGTGTCTTATCATCACTGATTATTGATTTCAAAAAACATGAAGTCAATATGCTGAGCCCTTTGTAATGAAACAACTTGATGGGCCAGCACTTTAAGAGCTGTCACTGCATGTTTAGCTTCACTACTTGGCATTGGTGGGTTCTTAGGACCTTGGTAATGACATGTGTCCACATCTTGAACTTTTATGTCCTTCAAGTCTACTTTTCGCAACCTGTTTATGAATTTGTTTGCTTATTTGTATTCACTGGCTGATTCATTTTCCTGGGTTATGATCAGAGCCATATTGTGTGTTTGTTTAATACCATTAGGAGATGCGATATTGGCATCAAAGTTGTCACCAACAGCTTGCACAAGCTTCCCTCCAGACACCAGGCATTTTGTTTCCCAGTTTTAATAGCATCAGCAGCAGCAGAGGGCAGTAAAACTGTGTTGGAACTCATCGTATGTAGTTGCAAAGCCAAAACGATGCAGTTCTGTGATTAACTTCTTACTCTGCAGTAAGTTTGTAATTGCAAGTTGAAGTTGCGTTGGTGACTTGCTAATGTGGCTTGTTATTACAGAAGCCACAAAGGCTGATGGCAAATCGGGAACTTTTAATTCTTCAAGGAGTTGGAGTAGAGTTGAACTGACACCAGTGTTAATGTTATCTTTGTTAAGTCTCACATTGTACACAGATTTATCTGGTTTTGCAGTTTCTTTCACAATATCAGTAGCAATTTTCTTAAGGTAATTACTGTCATCATTTGCGGCTACAATATTTATGGCACATGTTTTTCTGAAAACGAGCAAACTAGCAACACCAGGTGATGACAATACAATTAATGCATCACCAAAATGGTCACAAACTAAACTAATCAGAGTTTTACGACAAAGACTACTACCACCATACTCCTGATACATATCTAGCAATTCTACACTATTCCATATGTGCTGTTCATCAAGCAACATACTGTTGATGACGCCTTTAAATGCTGCATCCAGTTCCCCACCAGTATTTGCTGTGGTTAAAAGATCAATGTACTCTGAGTGCATGAATAGTGCTTTGCAGTCATGGTGGTACCGCGCATCTGCTGCATGAAGATCAGCGATTGCCGCAGATATTCTAATGCGCACTTGGTTGGACCACTCATCATTTCGGATGTCACACACACAAAGGATGACATCCTTAAATGTTTTCTGGTTGGGACGATCCACAGTCCTCACAACTGAGTATCTTCTCCATCTATTTGCATGCTTAGGGTCACGTTCTGCACAACACTCGCCACAAAATAAGCAGTCTGTGATGAAAGAGAATGTTTTCTTTTCCGAACGACGTGTACGTTTCTGTGCTGGTTCACCTACTGCTGCTTCTTTAAGTTTCTTCTTTTTAAATCGTTCAATATGTGTCATTGATGTGTATGTAGACACACATGATCTGTGACAATGTATTGTTAAGTGTGCATCTGCTGTCAACTGTTCGTGTAAACGTTTGTGTAGATCATCTCCACGTATCTGACTTGCAGCGATTATGGACTTTACACGAGCTGGACCTACAGTACTGACATCTTCTTCTCGACTGCAATTAAATATACAATGTTCAGCCTCTCGTGTACTCATTACTTCATCAGAGGGTGGTACTCATGGCATCCTATTGGAAATTATATCTGTAAAGGAAACAAACATGCCACATCTGTTAAATGGCTCACCGTTTGACATCAAACAAATATTACTTAATATGGCTTCCAGAATCCATGATGGTGAATTATTTTACAGTTACTAAACATGAACCAGTAACTTAGTCAGTGAAACAAGTTGCTATTTAAAAAAAAATCCATCAAAATCCGTTAACTGAACGTGAAGTTACACATTATATGTAAATCCAAGATGGCCGCCGCTTTGAAGCTTAATAACTCAAATTGCCCAAAGGTTACAAAGTGGCATCAATTGGATTTGAAATCTATACTATAAATAGTCTCCATAAATGCAATAAAATGCTTTGCACACCAAAATTCCAGGTAGCATGTAAAAATAGCAAACTTCCCCCGGACTATATATCGTTGTGTGTTGGTCGACTTTGAGGAAATACCTATCCCTTATTTTTCCCCTTTGTATCTGGTACTGAAAAGTTGGTACAAGCTGCCTTATCTTTTGTGCACTGTTAGTTAAAACGTAGTTCAGTTAAATCAGAGTGTCGGTCTGACATTCACGGTATTCGTTTTGCTAAACAGATCAAACTTTTAATATTATTATTTTAATAAAGATTTTAAGATATCTGAAAAATAATAAAGAGATTTTTTTAAGCGATCCCCTACCTAACATTTTTCGGGGGGGAGGGGGGGGGGGAGGGGTTATTTCCATCTTCAGCGAGTGAATCGATCGCATTGATATCGCCAGCTGATAAAAAGTAGTTTCGTTTTTTTAAAGGCAGTTGATATATTATTTGGTACCCAAGATAAATGATTTTAATAATGAACATTACAACTTCCGTTTTTATAAGCGGTGATATCCCCCCCCCCCCCCCCCCAAAAAAAAAAAAAAAAAATAATAATAATAATAATAATAATAAAAAAATAAACGTTTCTAATATTTTATAAAGAATTTCTGAATAAACAAATGACAGTAAGTAAAAATCATCAGTTATGTCCAATTAAATCTGCAACTAATGTTAAAATATCAGACACGAGTTAGTGGACACAAAAGACAGAATGACCGTTCTGATCATGTGACAAAGCTGGCGCCAAATAAGTGGGGATTTTTCATTGCTAAAATAAAATATAACTCTTATTTGTGTATCAAACATACAAACGGATACTGCTATGAGATACAACAGAGGCTGTTAAAAATAGTGTTAAATTACGTTACGGTAACTGCCGTAAGCTACTGACGTTTTTCGTCAGTTGCGCTTACGTACACAACGCAGCTTGTTTCCTTTGGTGTCCACTGATCGATGTTTTTCAGTGTGAGTGGGTGGGTGGGAATAATTGTTACATGCTCATATACTACTAGATTTTGGAGCATGTCCGTCCCTGGGCCTGTCTCTGAATAGCAAGGGACTTGTCCCGGGACAGAAAAAAATTAAGCGGACAATTTTGAAATTTGCATCCAAAAATTAAATAGTGGGCTTTTAAAGTTTTGATGCGCATCTCTAATTAATATAATTAATAAAGAAAATTACACTCATTAAATTTGGTCGCTATATTAGATCGGGTGGTCAAAAAGAAATTAGATGAGATCGGTGGCCTGACTCGGGATGGAAGAGGGGGGGGGGGGGGGGGGGTTCGGGTAGAGTTGAAAATGGGCAGAATTTTTGAAAATAGCAATTAGTAAAAAAGTTAATAGAATTTAAAAAAAAGAAGTTACAAGCCAAAAATAAAAAGAATTGACTTCTCGGTTAAATATTTATATAATTTGGAGCATTTTAGAAGGAAAGTCCAAAAATAAATAAGAGAAAGAAGAGAGGATCGGAGTATTTAATAATATTAAAAAAAGAAAGTAATTTCGACATAAACTTTTGAACGAAGATCTAAAAGTTTAAAGTCCGATCTATATGTCCACGTGAGTGGCCTCGTTAAGGTCGTTAGGGTGCACAGCTTGTAGGGACGAGGTGGGTTGCATCCCGTCAAGAAAACCCCTAGATTGACAGTCAATAGACGTTGAAGGTGTAGTGCTGTGCTGAAATACAGATCTTGAGAAGCCGGATCCGTCTGAACAAGAGAGAGAATCAGACTAGGGTATAGTCCAGTCGTCATGGGTTGGTATAGTGGTACGGACGGGCCCGACTCCAGAGGATACGAGATGGTATCACAATAAAACAAAGTAAAGTCTAGAAAAGACTAGTAGGGGCCGACCCCGCTTCCTATTTCTTCTTAGAATGGGGCGGTCAATCTTCCAGTGCTGCTAGGACAGGCTCGGACATGTAGAGACTAACAAGTCAGCATAGTCAGACGGAGAAATGACGTGGAGGCAAGGAATCTCGCTAAAAAAGAATCCAGCCTGGTGGTGCAGACTATCGAAACGAGAAGCGTTCCAGCGTTCAATCAGTTCCAATGGCCGCATACATACCAGTAGAAAACTTCACTTCGCTGACAAAAACAACTAAGTGAAGGATCCTCAAGTCGATCCGCGAAAGCACGTGCAGTGTGCACAAGCGAAACAAACACGTCTTACCGCGTCGAGCTCCAGACTGGGAATATTTCAGTGTGAAAAAAAAAATGTGCATCGGACGTGGGTGCTGTAAATTATAACAGGATACCGAAAAATAAAGAAGGGCTCAGAAACCACAAATGGGGCTGCCAAACTTCAAAAGGGGCGGCATAACACGAAAGTTAGAAAAGAAGAAGGAAAAGTCTTATTTAACACGAAATTAGGAGGCAAAATGCAGTGAGAACGTTATTATACAACACCACATGGTACTCACATGACTAAATATAGTTCCATCGCTTGGTACTAACTAAACGCCCATTAACTCCAGCCAGGACCCAAACATCCATGTTAAATACTGGCAGATAACGTTCATACACATTTATACATTTTGCCATCGGTCAGGAGCTTTACCGACGGCAGTACTTTTTATAAAAGTGCCATCGGTGACGCCCCCAACCGATGGCAGTTTATATGTCACCGACGGCAATTGCCGTCGTTGCCGTCGTTGCCGCCGTTAAGTTCGAGCCCTGCTGTTGAACATACAGTTGTTATTGTTTTGTTTTTAATAATTTTTATTGTTTGAATTTGCGATTTACTGATAAAAAAGTTTTAACTTTCAAATTTCACTTCTGACCCCAATCGTCCTTCAAGATCTTTAGTGGTCCTAAAACCTACTGTAATACTGAACTACCGGTTGTAATGTTTGCCCAATTAATTCACTATTACCATATAACCATTCCCCTACTTTTGTGAAGAGTATATTGGATATAGACACGTAAGTAGAGTTTAAGTCAAGTCTATAGGACACTTTTTATCAAATTTGAAGTTGAAGTTCAATGTTAGTATAGCTGTTTCAAGGGTGTATACAACCAAATCATATCTCACAGAGGACTAACCATTTGTTAAATATGTAGCTACTAGCTAATACTACTATATGTGTCACGGGGATTCTATAATACCCGTAACTGAATAAAACACTATTGTCCAAATATCTCTCCTAACTGTATATCTATTAGATCTCTCTGTAACAGGCAGTATATACCCGCTTTGGCTCGTCTCTAGGTATAATCAGAGATACGATCTATATATAAAGTATATATAATGTAGCATGTTTAGTTCACTAGAAAACACAACAAAAACACAATACACTTTGGAATCTGTATTAACCTACGCTGACAAATGTACAGCCGCAGTAGTTAATTAATAACAACAATAATAACAACCCAGAACTGATCACTTAATTAGTTAATCTCTAGGTGTCTAGTTTACACAATATGCTAATCACTTCACCGTGACACAACACCCGCACGTGTGATAAATTGAGAAACGCTTCTAGGGGAACGTAATTAATAAAGGAATTACAACACTATTCCTAACTGGTTAATTTTTAATTAACCCTTGCTACTCGTTCAATAACGTGTGATAATTTAAGAAACGCTGCCAGGAGAACTTAATTAATAAAGGAATTACAACACTATTCCTAACTGGTTAATTTGTAATTAACCCTTAACTACTCATTCAGTAACCTTATAACACAGAATTAATACTGGTACCTATCACAATAAAGACAATAACCTACAGTTTACCTAGGTCTTCTAGGATGACTGGCTAAGCTTTATATTACTAAATACTCATATAATGTTAGAACAAAACGTCTACGATTTACTTCGTCAGATGACCGAAGACACTGTCTAAAGAATATTGGTATAATACAGTATTAAAATATTTAAAAGTCACATCAATAACATCAAGGTTATACAACAGAGCAGAAATAATATATATATTTACCAAAGTCCAAACGGACAACGTTCCCTGGGAGCCGTCCTTTTTGCTTTTACCAGATATCTCTAAACCCTAGCTATTTATTATAAAATCAGAAAATCGCCTGGGGGTACAAGGCGGTACCTCACGTATCATCTGAATTTCCACAGCGACCAAGACGGCATATCTTTCTCTTAGATCGCCAGACTGGCTGTCGCCAAACGCGAGCAATCCCCTGGCCATAAACAGCACTACCGGAGATATTACGTAACTACTAGCCACATGGCCTCCACACCTGCTCTGGGTGTGTATTAGGCGTACCGATCGAGGACCGTCGCGCAGAAGTATTACGTAAGAAGTTGCTCACCTGGCTAAGTGCAATTTGGAACTGCACACGGCCTTCTAAAACAATTAATATCGCCACAGGCGAAAACAAATTTAAGAGCATGTACCGTCACAATATGCAACAATTCCGTCGATATAAAGTTTGTTTTCTTTATCAAAACCACTAGTGCACATGTATTTATTAATCGTCGACTATTGGATGTCAAATTTTTTGTAATTTTGACATATAGTTTTAGTGAGGAAAAACCCGCTA